>NW_006263427.1:595353-697492 GCF_000469605.1 Apis dorsata
AATTTGCGAGATACATGTTTGCGTAAATGGTGGCCATTTTAGTAATTGAGCTCCGTGGTAAAAGTTTGCTTGGATGATTTAGTGACGCCATTGTTCATTTAGTACTTTTGGTAGCTCGAATTTTTTCCATGAAAAAGATTTACGATTTTTAGACGAATTTCAGAATATTTTCTGAATATTCAAGAAAGAAAGTATTTATCCTATTCTAATATTATTTGGGTCGTTATATT
Organism: Apis dorsata; assembly: GCF_000469605.1. Classification (NCBI taxonomy): domain Eukaryota; kingdom Metazoa; phylum Arthropoda; class Insecta; order Hymenoptera; family Apidae; genus Apis; species Apis dorsata. The sequence goes on from NW_006263427.1 coordinate 595,584, forward strand.
TTTGACCTGTTTTTGAATAATTATTGTGAATTATTAGAATTTAATCAGAATTTTTGGCTCGATCGTTCGAGAACGTAGAGAATACGTACACGTGAATGTAAGATTTAAGGAATTTAGAATATGATTTTTCATAATAAATCACGTTGACAGAAATGAAATTTTAAGAATGATATATTAGAGTGAAATATCGTTCATTGAAATGGCAGTAGCGAAGCAAAGTGATTAACGAGACAATCAAGGCACTAAATGTATTAATGAAAATTTCGAAACTTTAAATATAAATTATTGATGGAAGAATAGTATTCTTTCTATAATCTTCTTCACGAGAATTGTAGAATTAAATATATCATTAAATTTTCATAAAATTTTTCAATAAATTCATGCTCTTTCTTTTAATATTCTAGCAGATAAAATCGATTATTGATTCAATCCTTTGTCGAATAATCTCGAAAAGAGCTCTCCAATTTCAATTTTCATGGAATATCCATGGAAATCAAAAAATTCTAAATTTAAAAATTCTCGTTATTTTAACCGGATATTATAACCAGTATTTTTTAAACTGTACAAAAAATTGTGAATACTTAAATCCATATAAGTACACATTAATTATCCATTTAATAATTAACCTTCGTATCTGCAAAACATTATGAACATTATTATCATCCTTGCTTTCTCATCCAATCATTACTTTTACATATAAATATTATTTCCATTTCATTTTCTATTAAATTTTTGATTCCACATTCGGCTATTCGAAACAAATTTTATTTTCTTTTAAGTACACCCACAATAATCGTGCATATCTTTTATGGAAAACTTTGAATGCGTGTCAAAATAAATTATGCGATGTAACAGGAAATTATGCACAACGACCACGCGCGCACTACATTCAATATCATGTCTTATGAACTTGTATAGGAACAAAAATACAGGAACATGAAATTGCATGATATTTTCAAGTGAACTCGATGAAAATCATTTATACAAGTTTATAACATTTATATTCGAATATATAGAGTTGTGTAGAACGGATCTGTTTTATTTGTTCGTTCTTCAAACTAAATCCAGGATGTTGAAACAATCGACATGGTGAATAGAGGAATCGAGGAACACGAATCAGGTTTTAGGTCGATTGTCAAATGCGTGTATGTTTCGTAAATTTCAGATCAAAATAACTTCTCTGCATTCGTGTGTTTACACGTGAAATTTTGCGATTGTGTAATGTATATAGATAAATTTAGAATTATATGTAAATTAGATAAATTAAATTCTTCGTAATTAGAATATTCAGTAGGCATCTGATAAAATATTTTGATTAAATGTGTCGTTATATATATTTATTTATCCGAAACTGAAAAAAATTAATCAAAATTATTTCAAGAATTTTAAAAATCAATTTATTTATTTATTATTGATAAAAAAAAATGTAAAAAATGTCGAAAAAAAATGTAAAGCCGAGAGAGAAAAAAAACATAAATATAAAAACAAATAAAATATAAAAACATTCGTTCTGTTCTAAATATTGTGATTTTGTTTAAAAAATTATTCATCTTCCCAGGTTTTTTACGATGAACTATGAAAACGTTTCAGGTTAATTGGTCGAAACAACAATTCAGTTCTTCTGAACAGATACTTGTTTACCTCTATTCGATTTATGGAGATTGGAACAATCTTAGAAAGAACTTAATTTCTTAACGCGAGTTCACCATTCGATAACAATGTTTCGTTCCCCAATTGTTGCATACAATTTCTTTGTGCCTCAACTTTGAAACGAAACGGTCTTCTCGTTACAATTAAATTCTCATCGGCTGTTAAATCGGCAGAAATTTTCAAATTGTCGACGATGTTTTGTTCGTGTACGTTTCCATTCTGATAAATTTATTCCAACAGAGAATAAAATCTCTTTCCAGGTTATTCAATCGTAAGAATTTTTCTTCTATAGGAAAATACCGATTCAAAAATATTTTATTCGAAATTAATCATATTTTTATCCATTATACGGAGAATTATCAATCAACAGTTCTATTAACGTGTTCGTGGGGAAGATATATTCGTGTCAGAAATAGTAGTTAACGATGCACTGAGTGTTCCATTCATTATATTGTATATTGCGTTACCATTTTCCCTTGTTCAGCGTTTTCTCTGGACTGCGTCCAATTTTCTACACGGGACCACCTGCCTTTTTTCCACCCCGATCTCCTTTTTCCTCTTACTAATATTAAACTTCGGTATCCAGCGAGCTGGTATGTGTGTTTTTTACGCGGAACGTCGACTTTGGTTTTAAGAAACTTTGTAATTTCGTAGCTAACAGTGTCGTATAGTATCGATAACGAACGTTTTCACTTAAGGCTGGATGATGTAAATTACATTTACGAGTCTGTGAAAAATGTTATTATATCAGACATAAAGTTTTTTTCACATATACAATTACAAAATCCTTTTTAAAATGAAATACGATACGAGTCATGTTCGATTAACTTCGAGCATTAAATCGGCGCCCAAATGTACGAGTGTTGTTTAATTTATTCGTTAAATTTTGAATGATTTTAAACAGTTGGAAAATTAATCATTTCATATGCAATTTAATATTACATGTTCATGTTTGTTTGTTCAAATCTGACTCACTGACATCCGACACTACGAGTTTTGTAATTGGTCAGTGTTTTTCATTGATAAACTCGTCCAAATAAACATCTTTGCAAAGAAAAAAGCTTGCTTCAAATCACCTTTCGAAAATCATCAATTATTTCCAAAACATTCTTCTTATTACGGTAATAATAATTTACTATCATGATATGAATGATAAACTCTATTTTATTAAATGATGGACCATCAATGGCGTTCGAAGATCAAATTAATTTACCACGAAATACACTAAGTACTTCAATTTCATTTCTTCAAGAATATTTCTTCAAATGAAACAATGATTTTCCGTTTTTCCACGAGAGCCTCGATTGCGAGAAAAATTACGATCTTCTTCAATCGTGAGACGGAGATTGCGCGAAAAGAGAGCCGAATCGGAAGTTGTTCGTGAATGCCACTTCTGGCCGGCGTGCTTAACACCAGACGGTAGGCTATTTTCTTCCTGTGGATGACGTTGTCGGTTATGTAAATGTCTCGAGGAAAATGAAAATCGAGATGAAACGGAGGAAGAACCGGCAATCGAGCGAGCCGTCATTCCCAGAATTTTCATGAGATCGTGTCACGTTTCGTAATTTCTTCGATTACTCATCCGTATTTCGAGGTTAATACGTAAAGAAAGAAAAAGAAAGAGAACCGAGAAAGAGAAAGAGAGATGGAGGAGGATAATAGATAGAAACTATGGAGAATCAATTATGAACCGTGCAAAACGGTGGAAAATTATATCTAAGGGTGGCTATAACCTTTTCCTTCGAGCCTCCCAAACACCGTTATCAGTGAGGAACAGAGCCCTCTGTGCTCCTCTGTAACACGAAGCATACGCGGTCTGTAGACTCGATTTCTCGATAAATTGTTAAGCAAACGTGCCGTACGTTATAGTTATGCTTTGAATCTGAACTTTCTAAAGCGTTTTATAAAGATGCGTCGATAGATTTGATTCGATTTGGAGAGGAAGATTACAAAAGTGTGACGTAACCTCAAAAGATAGAAGAATTTTATGAGCAATAATATTTTAAAGTTGTAATTGAGATTTAAAGAAAACTCGTTTAAACATTAATTACATTTTTGTGATAAATGTTTTGTAATTTCTATAAACATTATTCCATTAATTTCAAATTTTGTAGGTATAATCTTAATGGTTATATCTTGTATCTTATAAAAGTTGTAATATAATCTTCGATACTTCTTCTTTAAGTTTAGTACACATATTTTAATTATATAAAGTTTTAACGATGCTTGGAAAATTATCTTCCTCTGAAATAAATTGAATTAAAATTTGCATAAACTTCTTCCTTCTTTATAATTTTAACTATTTTAACTATTTTATATTACTGCAAATGAGTAAAGATATTTTTCTCAAATAGGTTAATCATTGCACTAAAATATATAAAATGTATATTTTTTTTCTAAATTCGTATTAAAATACAATCCTTTATGTATATACAAATACTTGTAAATTCCATAAAATAAATATATCTTATATTCTTAATATTCTTCTTAGACATTCTGTCTTTGACACATCATCGTTTCCTCTTCATTCAATCCAAATTTAAACTGTTCATAATTTAATAAACAAGCTTCGATCAACATTTTCGTCAATATTTTGGAGAATCAATTTTCCAAAAACATCTCATTAATATATCGACAAATACAATTGCACGTAGCTTCGATGGTAAACGAAAAACATAAACAGAAAGTTCAATGATGGTTATAATAGCATGAACATCAACAACAATAATAATCCACAGAGTTTATCACTCCACCATAATTAACTGTCCTGTCAAACAATCCAATAAACAATTTCCAATCACCACTCAAAAAAAATATAATATTTACGATAAATCTTCTACATTTAAGTTGCAAACTTTTTTTTTGTATATCGCTAAGTTTCAAATTTATACTCCTATCTATTCGTTCGTTCCCTTCAGCTATGCTTTCTCGTTTTCCTTCCGGTTTCCGATCCTCGAGGTGTTTCGTATGCGACTTGCTGCTCATGCATGGCGTATTCATGGAAAAGTTCGTCGAAGATATTCAACCGACCTATTTTTCTCCTCCATCTCTTTCGACTTTGCCGAGTTTTCTTCGCGATCTCCTCTTCCCTTTCACCCTCTTCCTTTTCCAATTCGTCGTGATTTCGCTCCCCCCTCATCTAAGGATCTCCCTCATCTTCCTCGCCCCTCAGCCTTTGTACATTTCATTCTTTTCCATCCACAGAATTTTGTCTACCTTTTGTCTACCGTTTGAGATCTATTCCTTCCTTTAAGTTTTGTTTCCATTTGCCTATTTCAATTGGATAGATCGATTTGTACGACGAATAAATGAAAAGTGTTTCATTTTGGCTACTTTATTTCATCCTCTTGATAATCTTCTGATAATAAATCTTATAGTAAGATGGTTTGTTCTTGAATTCTTGTCGATCAAGGATTTGCAAATTTAGAAAAGATAATGAAGATTTGAGTACAAATCAAAACGAATAGAGGTTAATGTCCAAAACTTCGTAATACATTACGAGATTTAACTGGAATAACCAATCATAATTTAGATATAAACTATTCAATGGTATTCAACGACTCTTCTTTTATTTCGAAGCTGAGAGGCTCAACTGTTCCACATTTTCGAACGACTTGGCATCGTAGTGCTACGTTGCTCCATATTTCTCACCCATTTCTCATCCTCCGCTCCCGAGACAACGTAAAAGCCCACCGGTAACTTTTGTATCCGGGCGAAAATCGCGTGTAAGTCGAATCGATGAGCCCGGCCAGATACCGTGTACCGCTAAACGCGAGCTTCGGATCGAAAGATAGAAGTGGCTTTTGAAGTTTCAGCCAAGGGTTCAACTACTTTCCATCACCGGTTTTTCGCGGCCGGAGCCAAGTATCGGGGAACATCCGCCACCGTCGAGGCGTCGTGCATTATTTACCACGGATTACCATGAGTTGATATTGGGTGGCAGTTCGATCATATCCGCGGTAAAGCTCCCACTTTTTCAGTAGGATGGGACGAATAATAAAAAGTGGAAAAACGAGGCGATTTTTTGGAACCAGATTTTTTCTGGAATAAGACAATTTGAAACGATTAGGAAGAAAAAATAAGTGGGTCGTGTATGATCTGCACGCTTTCTATTATGTAAATATCTTAAAGTTTAATGTCTTACACTTTTTTTTTGGATAGAAATATGAGTTATAATCATAAAACTGTGTAGGATGTTTCACTGTATGTTGGATTAATCATCAATATCTAGATTCATTCTTGTCTAAAAATCACATGGATAATTTTGATATCTTGTTCGAAGTAAAGAAGAAAATACTTTTGTAAAAATAATATCTTGACACGTTGGATATTTTAATAATACTGATATTATTCAATTATTATTTATATCTTATTCAAAGTAACAATATTTGTAGATATTACTATTCATTATGTAGATTACATCAGAATAATCATAATTTAAATTTAAACTTTCGTAAATTTTCGAAAAGCAATCGTATTATTCATCCAAATTCTCTCCAAATTCGACTTCTCCAAAGTACCGCAAAATCTGACGCATTCAATCCATACAAATTTGGTCATCCTTACGTCCTTACATTCGTGTTCCATCGTCCCTCAACTTCCACACGCTTTTGCACTATCAAAGCTTGAGGTACAAGGAATGTAAAGATGCTAGATGCGATGAATATGCGAGACGCGAAAACCGGAGAGTTATTGCCTCTTGGGTGTTGTATGCAGGTAACTACAAGAGCGGCCATAATAAACTGGAAATAATGCCAATTTGCTTGACAAGTAGTCGGACGATCGCGAGGCGCATTCGAAATCAGTTTCGACTCGTGCTCGAAACAGTCGTTTGGAAATTCCACGCTCTTGCACGGCCTGCAACCGCTTCGTCCAACGTTTGCACGACCATAATCGTCTCGTTTATATAACTATAACCACTTCGTCCAACGTCTGACAACACCAATTGCCTGTATAATTTGCAATTATTTCATATAACTACAACTGCACGATTCCAATATTTACGTACATGGACTCGTTAAACGTCTGCAACTGCTTCGTCCAGTGCCTGCATGACTGCATGATTCCGATATCTACGTACACGTAGCTTGTTTCGTTAAACGCTTGCGATTACAATGCCTTATAATCTGTTCCAATGTCTACATGATTGTAATCGTTTAGTCCAAGTAGCGTGCAAAGTATAAACGCTTCGTCAAACGCCTGCATAGCTGCAACCGCTTCGTCCAATGCCTGTATGACTGCAACTATTTTGCCCAACGTTTGCTTGGTCCAATGTCCCGCACAGTACGTGTCCTTTCCGTTTACGAGCAAAGAAACTAGTACGGCGAATTACGATAGTGGTACACCATCCGTGGTAAACGTAATCGTTCGAGCATTTTCAAGCTGTAAATCGAGGGATGGGAATTTCCACGCCTCACATTTTCGGCAAGATCGTCGTTTTATCGAAATCCAGGATGCATACGAGCGAATTGCGATACGGATTGACTGGTTGGTTTGCGCGGAATTCGGGAACGATTCTTCGAAAATCCGAGATTGTCAGTGCGGTGAATGTATGGATGATAGTTTAGAGTTAATGTTTAAAGGGGGATTTTCGAAATGTAATTTCGTAGAGCAGTCGATTGGCTGGTTTATAGAGTGTTTTCGAATTATTTCGCCGATAATGGAAATGTGAAATTAAGGACGCGATGAGTTGGTTAATTGGAACATTGCCAGGATAATGTTAAATATTAATGAATATTATATTATGTAGATATTATGTAGATGAGATTTTTTTTTTTGATGGAAAATTCTTTCTTTATAATCTTTATCTTACCCTGTAATAAAGGCGGGTTATATTCAAGATATGCAAACATGTAATTGCATGTTTTAAATTTAATTAATTCCTTTACGGAATTATGTAAACAAGTTTTGTTGTTAAATATTATAACTTCAAATTACCAATTTATAAAACCATCATAGTGAAATCAAATTAAAATTCCACTTTCGATTCAGACAACCTATAAATATATTTAATATTCACTCCTTCATCTCCATTTAAATTGCTTCAATCTTGATTAATCCCTTCCATTTATTTACCATCAAAGTTCGCGTCAAAGATGCTCATAAATTTCCTGTTTACAAAAATTCTTTATCATCGAATCAACATCCACGAAATTTTTTTACCATACCGAACAATTACAATAATTCTTTCTTCGACAAATGATTCCAACCACGAATTCAGCGTTTCTATAGGTCACGGAACGAAATTAATTACATGTTAACGGTCCACGTTTGAATATTATCTCTGTGCGTTAGTCAACCGTAATTTACAGCGCATAATTATGTGCTGTTTGTCGGATATCACAGATGCAACACGGTCGCATGGAGGCTGGAAAGAAGGGTGGTTTTAATTCTGCACCGACACACCTCCATTATTTCCATCCATTCTTCCTTCTTTTTCTTTATAATTAAAACATATATTATCATTCTTGAGATACATTATTATTAATTAAACGTGACTCATGATGGACAATCATTATGGCGAATTTTAGTCAACCTCTTTCTTTATCATCTCTTTTCTCTCACTGCGACAATTTCACATCCAATTATCTCGATTATTGAAAAGTTTCGCGTTATATATAGAAGCTCAGTTTCCAAAACTAATTCGACAGTCGAAGGATCGAATCAGGCTAATTCGAGGGCGAAAATAGGATTGTCCCAAGGGCCACGTTTCGTGAATGAATTTCGACCGGTTCATCCCTCGGTGCAATGAATCGTCTCGATTATTATTATCGCTTTAATCGTGGCGCGGTTCGCCTCGATACCAAGGGTAAACGCCATTCGCCGATTTACGAATTTAAATGGGAAACGATTGCTAACTCTATTCAACGGGATAACTGTTTCCATGGCCGTTTACGGATCTATTTTGAACTTGTTAATGGCCGTGGTACGAGTTTCGATGAGTTTTCGGCCGCCGTGATTGCAATCACTTGGAAAATTTTGCGGTTTACAAGCATGAAATTGGGCTGAACTCGGTATTTCGTTTATTTATTCGTTTTATGGGCCGAAACTATTGGTGTATACAAATTTCAATGAAAAGAAAGATATAAGAAATTTTTATTCGTTAAAATATAAATACGAATATTGCAAGAGTCACGAGAATTGCGAACTCTTTTTTCGATATTTCCTATTTTCAAAATGATTATCCAAGTTTGATCAAGTTTGATATAATCCTCATGAGAGTGAAAATTGAACGAGATAATTTCAATCACGAACTTCGTAATATTTGTCTATATTATCCGAGTCAAATAAATTGATCCATTCTACAAATCAACTAAACACAAAAGAAAAATCTTAAGATTAACCGACATGAGGATGCAGTAAAAAATAAACGTCGAAAAGATCGGAAAGAAAGCAAGTCGTCTCTCAAAAACTGTCAGAAGAATCATAATGGAAACCGAAAAGAAGAATTTGATTTGTAGCGAAAGCGAAAAGGGAGCAAATTAAAAACTGGAAGAGAAAAAGAGAGAGAGCGATAGTAAGAGGCTCGAGGATGAAGAAGAAGGAAAAACTAGGGGGCGCTAATTTGAGGAAGATGAGAAACTGAGCAGTTCGTGGCCCAGTTAACGCCTATGAACAGACAAGCTGGATATGCTGTGGTTGGTCCTGGTATGAAGGCGAGGTTAGGAAGGTTATTTCGCGAGGTGTCACGCCCGGCCCATTAATAATCCTAAACCGCAAGCCTCTCCAGGACCAGGATGTCCCTCTCTGCCTCTTCTTGCCATTTTCTTCTTCACAATCATGGTTTCTCCCCGCCACCCCCTTCATAACCAACCCCTTTTGGTTCTCTTAGGGATTCTCTCTCTCCAGGCGGATGCCAACGACGATGGGGACAACGAGCGTGAGCAGTTTGCAAAGCTCTCTTTTCGCGAGGCGTAGTTAAAAGAAGCAGTGCGCGCGGTCATGTATAATAGACAGAAGGAATCTCGAGAGGGTGCTTGGCTTTGCTCATTTCGCATACGGCGCTTCTTTTTTTTCTTTTTCAGTGGCATCGCGCTTCTCCTCGCGACTTCCTCCTTCTTCGACCGTGCGCTGGAAAATGCACGTTCGACGTCGGGGATCGAGTGTGTCGCGGGGAAAACAAGCTTGTCGTTCGTTCTCTGGGGAATTAACTGGGATTTGACGAGCGAGGAGACATTCTTCGTAGAGATTCTACGATTCTTCGTAGGTTGGTCGCGAAGAGAGCGTCGTAGATGGTCAGAATCGTTTCGATCGTATCTAAAATTTAGATATTTGGAAAGTGGTTAAGTTAGGTTAAAGTAAATTTCAGGATCATTGATGTGTATTAAAATAGGACGAAGTTGTTTAATGGGACGGTGATAAAAGAGATTTGATTTGAAGGATAAAAAATTCTTTATCGCGTGAATAATTTAGAAAGAAATTCTCTTTTTCTCTATTTATTAGATTGCAAAGTATGGAAAGATTTATGATCATTCGAATCGAAAATCGCCTTGCTCGAGCAGTTTATGTACTTAAACTAATTGGAGGAAAGGATTAACTGAAATTAACACGAATGTTGTTCTCTCGTGAGAACATAGATATTCTGATAACATATGGTAAACTGATCTGAATCGCTATTTGTATCGAGGAACGATTAATTGGTAATTAGCCGATGATAGAATATACCGATATTGTAATTTATTCCTCTTTAACCAATCTCTAATTGCTACATTGTACGAAAAATATAGAATTTATTCGTGGAATTACCATGTAACTAAATTATTCCACTTGATTTAGTAAACAAAATATCAAATTTAATTCTCAACGATCTTTACAAAAGCATCAAAACATATCTTTATCCTTCGTATCGTATAATATAAAAATATAATTTTTACTAGAAATTTTTAATGTTAAATGTAAAAATTTGTAAACTTATCACAAAGAGAGAAAGTATCAATAATAAATTGCAGATTATTTCTTTAATTGTTCCTAATTATTAAAATCGGTCCATCGTGATACACACTTTTATCCACTATTAACTACTCTCTTAGAATTAAAAAAATATCTAAAAATTATTAACAAGACTACAATAACATTTATAATATCGATTAAGAAATCTCTTTGAAGGATTAAAATTTCAATAATTTTTCCCCTTTTACCTATAAAAAACAAAACAAACAAAAATTAAACAACGACGATTCTAATTTGCGCCCCAATATGAGCCCTCCCTTGACGATGCAAGTAAAATTGCAGTCGGCCAATAAAACAACGAACAATAGTTTCTCGAATTTTACCCACAGCGTGAATGTCATCACCTTTATTAACAATGCTCGCCGTGGTCCGGTGCCACCCCGTTGAATTTAATTCGCGGCAATTTGTAATATTGACTGTGCAAATTATTTTATCCCGGCCGTGACGAGGTGCTCCGCCAGCTCAACAAGTTCAAGTGCCACTTCCGGAACCGCCACGAGTGCCGGCTGCACTTCATGAAATATACAAGATTTTCCACCGCGCCACGACCTTCGTTTTAGTGTCGACGGTTTTAAACCGGCGTTTATTATAAATCACCGTGAAACTTCGCCATCGTAGCACAGACTTAACGAGACACGTTGATTTCGATGTTCTTTCGAATTTCTTCTCCCTCCGATTTTCATTGTACGTGGAAAGGGGAATGTGTTCGAACTTTCCTGAGATTTTTCAATCTAACCTTTCTGCTTAATTTCGTTTTCTCTCTTGTCACGAGCAGTAGTAGAAAATAGTATAATTCTGTCATTCGTTGATTGTATGAAATAAGGCGGTCTATAATGTATTCGTTTGTGGAATATGTAATTCATAATCTGTCAAACTGTTTGTAATATTAGTATATTAGTGGTACACGTATATTAGAAGATCAATATACTATACAACCGATCGTGTATAATTTCAGTTTCAACGAGACTGAAATAATATAAATTAATCATTTTGCAGATAAGTAAATTAGATCGGTAATAATCGAATAAATAAGTTATTAAAGTCAGTCAAACAGTATTGATTTTCTATTCATAGTAATTCACACAAGCGTAAGTCGATCGTAATTAAATAATTTAATCCTTTGTAATTTGAGGATGGATTCATAATAGTGGATGGATTTCTATATAACTGGAGTGGATTAAAGGAGTGATTACTCATCGAGAACAAATTGCATGGATTTCAACCCCTAAATCACCCTCGTCTGTAATTCATACGGTCCTAAGACAGAACCAATAAATCCTCGCTTTCGATTAACATCGATATTAACCGTTCGATTAGTCGGATTCGATTCTGCTCAATTTCATCGAGGCGTCGTCAAGAATTTTCATCTTTCAATCGTGTGAATCTAACTCCGTGGGAATGGTGTGTGAAAGGATCGGCGCAAAATCGATTCTTCCAGTTTGGCAGTTAAGGAAATAGGTTCGTTCTCTTGGATCGTGGATGAAGGAGTCTTTTCCATAGGAACTCGAGAAAGATCCAATTAACGAGGCGAGGATCCGGGGCTAATCCTAAGACTCAACTTACCAGAATCAAGCGTAAACAGGGCTGTAAATTTTTCCACCACTGTCGCCACCTCTTAATTGAATCTTGGAAATGGTCGCTTCCCTTGCGAAGTTTTGCTCTTAAATCGGTTCAAATATGAAGAGGGAAACGCTTTAAATCTTAATTATTTGAATTTGAAGAAAGTATCAATGTCGCTTATTTTAATTTTTTCTCGATTGAGTCCCAATTAAAGAACAAATTGCTTGGGTGGATGAATTAGCTTATTGAAATTGATTCTGATCTGTAATCGGTTCATTGAGACGATCGTTTGAAGTTTGATATGGCGAATGAAAATGATGAAGGAATATAGTGGAAGAGCCCTCCTTATAGCCCTCCTGATTGCAATTTCGTGGCTTTGAACAATGCTTATCGATAACTATATACGATAATATAACAGTTTCTCCAACGTTTAGTGGAATTTCATTAAATTTATACATGTAAGAACATTGCACAGTATGCAAAATCTTCAATTTATTCTTAATTATATTATCTATCTGCATTTGAAACGAGAAAATTGAATAATAAGTTGACTTATTTTTTAATTAGCGTGTTGGAAGTGGAAGATCGTTGCCATAAATATATTTTTTTCTTACGAAAATGTTCCTCTTCGTTTACATATAATAAATTATGGGTAGATTGCGAATTTTTATGTACAACAATAAACCATTACTTTAAATTTTCTTGTAAGATCATATTTTCGTAAAAAAGAAATATTACGAATTTTTTGATTCAGACCTCATTGTAATCTAAAAAAAAAAAAAATTATTTATATATTTATATTTCTAAGATTTATTTATATGAATAATATTTCTTTCAATTATTTTAATGATTTATTTTTTGATTTTTTTATAAATTCAATTGCTTTATTCATTTATATACATTAATTTATCAATTTATTTATTTTCTACTATAATTCATTTATTTATTAATTTATTTAATATGTTTTCATTCTTTTATTTTATTATTATTAATAAATTTTTGTAAAGTTTCTTATGACTTCTTTATATATAATATATAATATAAAGTATAAAATAAATGAAGAAATGAATGTAGAAATAAATAAAAAGATAATTGAAAAATTAAATAAATGAAAATATAATTAAAAAATGAAAAACTAAATATGGAAATAAATAGAAATAAATAAAAGAATAAATGAATAAATAAATAAATGAAAACATAATTTAAAAAATAAATCAGAAAATAAATGTAAAAATAAAGAAATAAATGAAAATATAAATTAAAAAATAAATCAAGAAATAAATATTTTAATGATAAATAAAAGAATATGTAGGTAATTAAATAAAGAAAGCAATAAAAATTAATTTTTACATTAAAAGAAAAGATGAATAAAAAATGTATCTTTTCACAGCGATATTATAAACATTAATATAGAATAAATTTTATTAGATTGAAAATTATTTATTATATAAAAAAATTTGAAATTACAAAATTATAAAATCGATCTGTTCGTCGACAAAGTTCGATAGGAAATGATTATTCCGTTGCGATTTGCCTCGTATTTATAGGACGCGAAGATTTACGAAATATATACGTCTTTTGCCGATCGTTCTAAATTTATTTTTCGAATATAATAATCAATAATTTGTCAATTTTTACATTTTTTATTGTTAATTTTTACATTTTTTATTGTTAATTTTTACATTTTTTATTGTTAATTTATACATTTAATTAATTATTACAATTATATATTTAATAATTTATTACAATATTAAATGTATATTAATGTAATAATTAATTTATATTTTTACGAACTAAATGTATATATTAATGTAATAATTAATTTATATTTTTACGAACAAATGTTAAATTTACTATTTTATGATATTAATTTTTGATTTATAATTGTGTTGAAATATTCTTAGTACCATTTTATATAAAAAAAATTATTATAATAATTTAGAAATTTTTATTACTAATTTATGAATTCTATGTAAAAAAATAATTATAAAACAATTATGAATTTTCAATGAAAATTTAAAAATTTTTATTGTTAATTTATGAATTTAATAATTTTTTTACAATAACAAATATAAAAATTATATTTTTGCAAATTAAAATTAAATTTATGATATTTTAGATTTATAACTATGTAAACGTATTTTAAAAATTAAAAGCCATTTTACATAAAAAATAATAATAATATATTAATATGATCAATAGAAAATAACTTTGATATGTGTAATGCATAATGTATATTTTTATTTACACCTCATTGTGATCTAAAAAAAAAAAAAGAGATAAAATTCACTCTCATTCAAATCTCTTATATTCGTAATAAATATACTTCATACTGCATAACATTTCCACAAACACTTTTAAATAAAAATTAATCTCAACCTGTCTAATATAATTTTCTTCTCGAAGATAAGAGAATCGATGAAATTAATTATTTCAATATCCATCCATTGAAAGGGTAATATTTTTCTCCATTGAATTCCAAGAATAGGTGAAATTCTTCCATTTGCATAAGATCCGTTTTATAGTCCTCATTCCCTCGCGAAAATCTAACCCATACTAATTCCTGATGTTCTGATTTCCGATCTTGAAATTCAACGATGACACTTTTACCAACCGATTCCCCGCTTTCAAATGAGATTTCTCGCGAATTTGGCTCTGGTGTTCCACGTTAATTTCAATCGCGTCTCCTTACATATAATTAAACGTGGAAATCGAATTAAAGAGTACTTAAGAGAAGATTACGAATTAGCGAGAAATCAAGAACCGTACATTAATCCTCGATCTAAGTCTCGGTCTCACGATATTTTTCCATCCTTTTTTATCACAGTCCATCATTCTCGCCTCATTTTTTTTTCTTTCTCTTCTCTTTCTACCCGTGCTACATTCCCCCGTTCCATTTCTCCTGTCATTTCCTTAATTGCTGATCCATGCACGATTTTCCTCGACCGGAATCCCGCGTTTTTTCTTTTGGACCAATGCTACCAACCCAGATATTGGATTCTCTTGAGACTTTATAATTTCGATTTCACGCCTTTCGCCGCGGTGAAATAATTAAAAAGCCAGGTTCGGAGGGAAAGTTCGTGATTTCGTGCGGTTTTGATGGAGATTTCGTGACACGAAGAAGATTAAGAAGATTAACAGGAAAGTCGAGAAATTAATGTAATTTAATTTCAAATTATAACGTACGAATTTGAAATATTATATATAAGAAAAAGTTAGTTCTTTTTTTCTTGTTCCTTATATCTTTTATTATCTATTATATATATTTTTGGAAGATAAAAATTAAAGACATAGTAACAGTCTATCAGATAAAAATCGTATCTGAAAGATACAAAAATATAAGCTAATCTGAAAAATAGATACAATCTTAAATTAAGAGATTATGAATAATACCAGAATCCAATGACCACGATTGGCATAACATCAAGACCATTGAATCCAAATAAAATCACTTGGTGCTCTAGGACTATGGTAAACACGATCCAGGATTAAAGCACACAAACCAGGTCACTCTGAGGTTCAAGGAAAACTACTAACACAGTACTGAAACTAAAGTCAAATCACCATATCTTTCACAACCTTGATAATACTAGAATCGTAAAACCAAACGGAAACAATTTAAAGTTCAAGAATCAGGATCAGGATAATCTCAGATTTTTATGTAATGTTTTAATAAAATCAATTTTATATCTAATGATTTGTATTGTGATTCGAAAATTCAGAATCATATCTCTAGAGATTTTTAAATGCCTTATTGAATCGACATATCCTGATTCTAGATGTCAGAGTGTAGAATACACAGGGTGTTAATATATTCGAGAAACATTTTTGAAAAACCGATTCTAGAAGCAAAAAAAATAAGAGGTTTCTATATTCGTCGCACTTTGAATTGTTTATAACTTAATAAAACCTCAAAAACTGATAACTGATTTATATACAATAAGATTTCGATTAACCAATTTAAATGAAGAACAAAAATATTCATATGTAATTATTTATAATAATGACTATATAATAATTACTAACCTTAAAACTAACTGAGAGAGATATAATGGAAAGAAATTAAAGATAGAAATAAAATATAAAAAAAAAATAAAATATAAAAATACAAAATTGATGACAATAAATGTTAGAAGATCGAATAATCGAGGATGATTGAGATCTTGCAAATCAAAATCTTGTATTATAACTTGAAATTGTATCCACCTTTGTGTTTGTTATAATCTTTAAAATCTTCCAAAAGTGTTTCACGAATGTAATAACACGTTGTTTCCGTTGATGTATTCTGACTGATCCTCTCGATCAAGGTTCCGAAACTGCAGATTCGGTTTGGATTCGTGAATTCCATGAACATGCCAGATAGATTCCGTGAATATGTTAGCTAGATTCCGAGAATATATATCAGCTGGATGCTCTTCACTCAGGGGTACAAACTACCGAAACGTTTCGATGTCGTGGTTATCCAAGGCGTGTACTCTATCTCGAAGATTCACGTTTTATAGTCCATATGACAATTATACAAATGCAAAAGATTTACCTTTCCAAACATGAAAAGAAAAGAACAATTAAGAAGATTATATTAAGAACAATATATATAAACGTTCAACTATTATCTTAATTCAATTTTTCAATTTATTACAATACATTTCCTATTAATACTCATGATGTGAGCTATTTCACTTAAAAATTTAAGCATCCTTGAACCCAATTCCTTACAATCTTCCACTTTTTCTAATTATACATTTTGTAATCTGTCCAACTTCGAATAATTGTTTCTCTTGAATTTAATCTTATAAGGTCTTAACAATCGTTGTAATCATAATTCTCTACGAATTTTCACTTAATTTCACGTTTTTATAATCTGTTTCAGGCGAGAATCCAGCAGCCATGCAACACGGTGGTTCAACAGAAGTGAGAGCGACATCCCTCGTCCTCGTCGTCATTTCGATGCTGTTCTCGTCACTCTTGAGGTGACCGTGATGTCTCGATCATTCTGTGGGCCTGCAATTCGAATGGTGCTAACTCCTTTCTTCCTCGTGGCGAATTAAACGCGAGGGGATGTCGAGGGAATCGAAACGATCCTCTCTCCTCGGGACGTCTCTTCGAATTTCTCGCGTGGCGAGCTTCCCAAAGGGACGTGTGTGCATGTTCACGCAATTGTACATCGCGCGAGACGAATTATATCAAGAGACGAGGACAATTTTTACAGCGTTACGGGAGAAGAAGGCAGTAACGAATCAGCAACAAAAATTTCTCGATCGTATACGTATATAAAATAAACCACGAAGCAAAGAGAGACTTTTGTGAGACTGGAATCACTGTTTTTTTTACGAAAGATCTACTCCACTTGTTTCGTTCCACCCCCTCTTTTTTTTTTTAAACTACGTAAAACGTGAAATTTCCCCCAAAGACAACGAAGTTTCGCCCCTTTGTCGAGAATATTCCTGTTTACTAACGCTCAAGGTTTGCCAATTTCGTGCGCAACATTCCACGCGAATATTTTCGAGCGATCCACTTTGACCGATATCAAGAGAGAAAACCGATTTTTTTTCGGTCGATTCGTAAAAGTCTGATCCCTATTATTGTTCGATAAAATTTCGAACGAATATTGCAAAAAAAAAAAAAAAAAAAGAAAAAGAAAAAAAAGGACAAAAAAATATTGTATACGAATTACCGTGATAAGGATTTCGTTCGAACGGATTGACATATCAATTATTTTCCAAGAACGAGAATACCTTACAATTAGTGGAAACCAATCCGATCGTTACGAGTATAATATATATATATATCTATATGTCATTCGAGAAGGGATGGAAAAAAAAAAAAGAATATTTTCGTCGCATTTGTTGCAGCTGGAAACGCGTGGAATTGAACAGAGTCTGTTCCTTTGAAACTAGAAGAGAGTTTTGAGAATAAATACCGACCATTGTTTACCCGAATCGAGCACGCTTGGAACAAAAACTGTGCCAAAAAAGTGGAAGCTGCGAAAGTCACCGAGAGTTGTCGAGATACTTTTTATTGCCTTTATTCCGGTTTCGTTCGATGTAGTTTTGCTCTCTCGTCTTTTTTAACGAGGGAATCAAAGGAAATTTATTTACAGAATTTGAATAACAAGCGAGGCATGTTGAATACGCGTGTAGGTAGCAAAAATATTTCAAAGCGATTTTAGCGAAGAGAGGGATGAAAAATGTATTTTCCCGTATTTTATCTTTTTACATTTGAATATAGACTTGCTAGATTTCACTCGATTAATTTGCGCGTGATCCGAAAAGTTTTGATGAATATACATGGGAGGCCTTTGTGGTTATCGTGCGCAAGTTTCACGGGGGAGAAACAAAAAGATATTTTCTTGAATCGAGTTTGAAACTTTGTCGTATTTTCTTTCAGCTTGATAAGATTCGTATGTCGAGGAAAATTTTCGTGAACTTACATTAAGAAAAGCTGTTTGAAAATATATTCGAGGGAATAAGTTGCTTGAATGTATCTTGTCGCGATCTTTGTTGGAATCTTTTAGACCATAGATTTCTATGAAAATTTGATTCAGTTTCAACGTAGGATCGACAATTTGGAATCGCATTTATCTATTTTATTTTTGACGTTGTGTAAAATAAATATTGGAAACGCTCGAGTGAACGAAGTGAAATTATGAAAATTTTCAATTTCAATTTTAAATTTCATTCTTGATTAATTACAAGAAGTAATTTTTTATAAATGATATAAATTCAATTATTTTAAATTATCCAATATTGATTATCATTGGATATTTAGAAATCATCAAAAATTTATTAAATATGAATTCCTCTTACCACCAATGATTTCCAACCCTCTTAAACTAGGAAAAAAATTTCACTTCTCCGTTCGATGGCTGAATCAAACTCTCTCTCTCTCTCTCTCTTTCGAAAAAATCAAAAGTCGAATCTCGATACCGCACAATTTTACATTTTATCCTGTAATTCAAATCCAAACGAGTTTTGGCCCCGATGTATTCCGCCTACCCCTAAAATTACAGCCAAACAAAGTGATTCAACTCGACGATTCAACCCGCCACGCGCGCGCAATCACCTCTCACCGATCTCTTCAACCGTGCGAAAAGCGCAACAACCCCTGGTATAACGTTAGCAGAGAAAGAAACATCGACGCGAGAGGTGAGAGCGCAAACATGACGATACGTCGCGAAAGTTGAAGCGTCGAATAATGGGGGCTCTCGCGATGACGAGCGTTCGAAATTATTACACGATATAAAGTTCCCGTTCCTACGTGGCGCCTGGAACGCGCAACCAGCCAGACAATGACCGCTCATAAAATTTCGAATCCCTCGCGCTTTATCCGTTCCCTCCCTCCTCCACCCTTTCCCTATTTTTCTCTCCGTTCATTGCTTCGCTCCTATGCAGATCTGTCTTCACCTCGCCCCATCGTTGCAAATTTAACACTTTGATTGCCAGATCGTTCGCAGGACAATCATTTTTGCATCAGTCACCGGGCCCATGCAACCAACTCGCCAAATGCGCTTGTATAAACGCCGGATATACCGCCGATCGATCTGTCCAATTCACGTCCACCTATTCTATGACGTACAACCGCGCGTGTTAATCGGTTTTGCCGCGCGGGTTTGATATTTTTTCCCCCTCTCTTTTTTTTCTTCCCTTCTTTATTCGTATCCCTCTTTTTCATTCGTCGGAGAGTGAAGGGTGGCGCGAAAGGGGTGACCTCGGTTACTGACCCGTCTATCCCGCGTGACGGCGACCAGTTCCTCCGTGACGAAGCATGGACGAGTTTGATTCTGCTCGGTTGATTTCGTTCAAAAATGGGAAGGGAGGGAAAGATGATAAAGTTTGAAAAAAATTCTTGAAATTTTTTGTACATTGTTCGTGGGATTTTGATACGATTTGCGTTTAGATTTTAAATACATTATAACTTTGGTTTAACTTTATCATTCTATTGAAATGGTTTACGGCAGAGAAGAGGTAAATAAAATTAAATCTGTGGGGAAAAAAATTAGGTTTCCATTCGTTTCTCGATTCGATTCTCTTTTATTAGATTTCTTTTTTACGTTGTTTTTATTATTCGTAATATTTTTTTCGGGTTAACTCGTATCAATTAAATTGAAGGATGCACACCATTTTCTTTTTCGTATTTGTAGGAGTAAAATATATTTGGTATCTGGAACAACTTATACATATAACCGTAAAGAGAACCTTTTAATTTTACATCCTATTTCTCTCATCCTATTGTTCTTTCTCGAGAATCGATCCAATAGAGGGCGATAAAATTCGAATAACAATGAACCCCTTGTGCTGAAAAATTTTTTTGAATTACATACCTACGCTCTTTTGTGAGCCAAACCCTTGTCCAGGCTTTCAATCAACTAAACAAAACATCGATATCCATGAAAAGCAAATAAAAAAAGATGCATCTGCTAAAAAATAGTAATATCGCTTTTTCGCTTTGCACGTTTCATACTCTCCTGTTTCTATATATTTATTATATTCTATTTTCTTAAAAAGGAATCATTTTTAAATTTAAAAAAAAAAACAAAGAAAATAATTGAAAACTTTTCGATATATTTTTTACATTACAATTTCTCCATTTCCGATACCACTTTGTTCATCGAAAATTATTTTTAATTCAAAGAAAATGGTGTAATTTAATTTCGCATTCTATATTTCAATATACATGTAATACTTTATTCCATTAAAAAATAATTTTCAAACTTTTCGAAAAAAGAAGATAATTCGAATTGTTCGTTTCGATACGTTTTATATTTTCTAAATTTCAATTTCTCCGTATCGTTGATATCTTTCAATTCAATCAAGAATTCTTTTTGATCGTGTAATTTCACTTCTTTCTAGTATAATACTAGACTATTTCCCTAAAAAATAATTTTTAAAGTTTTCAAAAAAATATTTGAAACGTTTCGAAATATTCTCTATATTTCAATTTCTTCATCTATGATATATATCTGTATTCACAAAAAAAAAAAAAAAGAAAAGAAAATTCCTATTGGCCGAAAAAACCATATAATTTAATTTCACAATCCCTATTTCATTCCAATCTCTATACATATAATACTTCGTTTCAAAAAATAAATTTTCAAAAGAAGAGAACAATTCGAAACATTTCGAAGAATATTTCCTGCGTTTCGATTTCTGTATTTTTTACGACATCTCTCCCTGTTCACCGAAAATTTTTATTGACCGTAAAAAGAAAAATCCGCGTAATTTTAATTTTCCGTTCCTATTTTGCCATTTCATTTCCCTAAAAAATAAATTTTCGGAAACGTTTCAAAACATTTCGTCCGCGCCTCGATTTCTCCATCTATCCGATATCTCTCTGTTCACGGGGAATTCCTTGGCCGAAAGTTGACCGCGTAATTTCATTTCGCGCCATTGAGGTTCGATCCCACCACTTCGATCCACGCGATTGAAGACGGATGGCTGGTGACATCTAGCGGAATCGAGCGTGACGCAACGAAGGATCGAATGGAAATCGCCGATAGATTCGACTCGGAACGGTTAAACGGGTCGTGACAATGACGTAGGGTCACTTCCGCGTAAATCAGAGCGCGTTGCTACTGGCCACGGGGTCGCAGGCCTTCGTATAATGCGATAATTTAGCAGGGGCGTTATTACACGGGCAGGTGCAAAATATTTCACCGAGGGCCGCCGAGCAAAAACCACATCCGCGATAAATTAAATTATCACCTGGACCGTCTCTGGACTCACTTTTCCACAATGGAGCTTTGAGAAGTTCAAATTTTCGCGCCCTTTTTAAAAAGCTTCCTCAATATTTTGTTTATTTTCTTCGTATTTTATTATAGATGCAAGCGTAAGATCATCATTTCAATATTCTTTTCGTTTGTTCTTCTATAAAGATTTTCAAAATTGAGAATTAATTCAATTATAGGTTAGATTAGCTATTTTGGATTAAAATATGATTCTTTTTTAGATCGTTCAAATTATATTCTTTTTGTAATTGCATACTTAGAATCCTATATTATCTAATTAAATCTTCAAGATTATAAATTTTTTTTTAAAGTCAAGTCTAAGAAAAAGGACTGTTATTTTCTTCGTCAAGCATCAATATCTTAAACCGTCGTCTATCGAGTGAAAATTGATCGATAAAAGTAATTACCACGGATCGTATCAAATATTATTTTCTATCTTTTGTTTTATCTTAATTCTTTATAAGCCAAAAGAATGATAATCCATTACTTCTTTTGAACTTTTTCTTATCCTCATTTATCGTTTCGTATCCTTCTCCATGACGTCTTGTTTACCTCTCCAAGCCATCCACTCTCCTTCCAGACCCACTTTTTCTCCCTTCGCCTTCCACCGGAATCACCATCCATTCCTATTTCTCGAAGAGCGAACCGCTGTCGTCGTCACTGGAATTCGCAAAAAGCGGCATTTGCGAATTAATGGTAAACACTCGATGGTTCGGTTTCCACGGTGAGAAAGGTTTTACAGGGGGCTCGATTGAAGATTCAGCCTGAAGACGAGGGGGAACGTTTCACCACGTTTTTCCTCGAGTTCGCGAACTGAATCAATTAGCACGACTAATTTCCTAGCTAACTGCAATTAACGGAGAAATTATTCACAAGATGATTCTAAGAATAGGAACGCTATTGCGAAAATGCAGTTCATTTTAATGGAATTATTCTGCTCGCTCTAATTCAAGATTTTAGTTTTATTATTAATTATATTTTGAAGAAAAAAAAATTGGATTTTGCACGTTTAATTAATTTTCTCTCGATTCTTTTCTTTCTTTCTTTCGTTTAATTAATTCACTATAAAATTGAAGATTTCAATCCTGCTTTTTGATTATTTCTCCAATCAAACTGATTTAATATTTTATTTAATATTTTCTTAGATTTTCTTAGGTATCATAAAAGAATTGTAATTTGTATATTTGTAATTTTTTTGTTCCAATTTTATTAAATTGTTATCAATGTTTTTTCTTTGTTTGTAGAAAAAAATATTGAGATACGAAATTTTAAAGATCGTAGAAAGGTTGATCAATATTGAACAATAAATCAAAAATCTGCCAGAAAATCGACAAATAATTTGATTCTTCTATCGAATTGCATCATACAAAGTTACGAATAATACATTGAAAGAAGAAAGCCTTCTTCCAGAATAATTAAAATGTCCAGAATGGAACTTTTGAATGAGATTTTCACGGCCGCGTTCCATCATATACAAACGCAAACGCCATTCGTTCGTAAGTGAGAATCTTTTCAGTGTGCGTCCGTGTGTACGTTCGTTTATATGTGTGCGTTTCCACGTACGTATCCTCGAGTACACGTGTAATTGGTATGAAGAGAAATGAGAGGAAAACAATTAAAATAAGATAAAAGTAAAAATAAGAGGAAAACACAAAGTATTACGAAATTAGAGAAAGTAAGTCGCACGCAATTCATCCTGATCGGAGATGGAAAAATTATGTGTACAAAATAAGGGAGGAAATCGTCGTTGTATTCTTAAATGTGACACGATAATAAAATTTTATGTTTAACGAATTGTTAGATTTTTAAAAATGTTCAAAGTTTAAAATTAAACAATACGAATAAATTTTTTGATGATGGTTTTTTGAATTAAGTTAGAGAGAAGATTTGTAGATTTGAAATTTGATTATCTTTCATATAATTGTAATTCGATTTTAAATATGATAACTTCGAAGCAATTTATATTTATATATATAATCGCAGAAACCAAAGTGATCAACCGTTTATCTTTTTATTTTTGAAAAATTAATCCAAGAAAAAATTTAAATCCAATTGCGACTTTCAAAATAAACAAATTTGTTTAAAAAAAGAAAAAATGAAATTGATCGATCAATTTTGATTTCCTTAGAAAAATTTCTATTTTTGTTAGCATATAAAATAGAATAGGACAACGGATTTTCTTTTGTACAATCATACAAAGTATCTAATTTCGATCTTCGATCTGGATTGCAGAGTTTGTCAGAGTGCATGTGTGTAAGAATCGAAGGATATTCGTGTAAGGTCTTCGACTCGATATATTTGCTCATCGCTAATCATGTCTCATCATCCATAGTAATATATCCACGATAACGATTAATTAAGTAAGAAGACACGTCTATAAGCATCTGTAAGTTATTGGTACTATTAATGGTCCTTAATGCGGTTAAAGTGATACAAACACATTGTAGGGAAATATTCCATTTTGTGAGATAAAAGAAAGGACGGAAATAAGAATAAATAAATAAATAAAAAAAAAACAGACGATAGAAAATCCATTTAATGTCGGTATTCGCTGTTCACTATTTGTAAGTTTCGAGAAGGTAAATACAATAAAATTCATAGTACCTAATTTTTTGTGTCCTTTATTTCATTTTACCTCACTATTCTGTGTAATGTATTATTTCATTCGATAATAATACTCCATTCTTTTTATTGAATTGAGAATATTCTTTCATTTTTCAATATATGTTAAAATATTTCAAATTCCATGTATTTTTTATTTTTTAAATAAAGTTGGAGAGCGTATATCAGAAAGATTAAAACCTAAACACAATTTAATTCATTCTAAGAAAAAATAAAATTTAACTAAGAAAAATAATACTTTAATAATTTTTTATTTCTATATGCTTCAAAAGAGAATTTATTATTACATTCTTATCATATTAAAAAGAAAGAAAGAAAGAAAACGATTGACTATTATAACAAAAAAATATTTAAGAAAATATACTCATTAAATAAAGAAGATTCAATTCTAGAATATCTTTCAGAGAATACTAATAAATTAATCCTTATAAAACTCATATAAAATTCTATTTTCGAAGAATCTCATTTTCTCGAATAATTATTCTCACTCATATCCATCTTCTTGCGTCAATTCAACCAATCGTGCAATATTTAATTTAACGCTTGAGCCATGAACAACTTCATCCATTCATATACCCTTCTAACTTGTACTTTTAAACTCCCCTTCCACCCCCGCGTATCCCTCAATTTATCCGACTGAAGAATCAAAAAACTCGATAGTCTTGAACCCTGTTCGAAGCCTCGAGATTCTCCCTGTCCTAGCCCACTTGACACGAAATTTCATTTCACCACACTACGTGTTTAACGGTGAATTTATTCCGAACGAGATCTTCCTTACATAAGCATCCAAGAAGAAGAAGAAGAAGAAAGGAATCAGGTCATCCCTCTAATAAATCGTCATATAGCATACGTGAAAATGCTTTCTCATTTCCATAATTTTCCATAGGCATGCAAGTATGTAGCCTGGCTCGAGAAGAACGAGATCTTTCAAAACTCGAAATTCTAGAATTCATGGTGTGGAAATAAAATTTAATTTTTCAGAGTCATCGTGCTAAGCAAATTACACGATCAAAAAATTAAAGAATACCTCTTCTGATTAAATTGCATATTTCGAATCTGGAAGAAATATAGACAATTATAGTTTGGAAAAAAAGCAAATAAGACTGAAATCATTCGATTCCATGGATTTCGATGATTTTATAAATTTTTGTTATGCAATTTTCGATATACAATTCGCAATTGATTGGAATTCTCTTTTATTTAAATAATTTACGGCCTTCTATGTGAGAAGAAAATTAGATACGGTTTTGCAATGATAAAGAATGACTAGTCTTTAACTATTTTTGGACTGCAGAATTGGCGATCCACTAGTTTTACCATTAGCTATTACGTTTATTACACTTTTTTCATTCGTAACTTAGCATAAAACTCTCCTCGTTTTCGCTTAGAGCAATTTATAAAATATGACAATTATTATTGCACGAAAATATTTTCAGAACTGTTGTTGGATTCATGCGTCTATATTAATAAAAGATGGGTTTTTCCATTATCACACACGATCTCGTTGCATTCGTGATAATTAAAATTAATTAGACGATTGAATTGGCATTTTGTACTAATAGAATTAAACATATTTCAAAAAGTAGAAATCATTCTCCGTTTAAAGATTTATGTTTATGCGTATGAAACATTGATGAACAAACAGGCAATATTGCTTAATTCAATCACTACGAATGTGTTCCTATTCGAATTTCATATTATATTTCTTCGAAATTAATTTCCATCGATATCTGACTAAATTAATTATTTTATTTTTAATCTTATAGCGTATCATTATTACATATCAATTACGCATAAACTAAAAAGTTTTAATAATTATGTTTAAGTACCAAATTCGAGATAAACTTCAAATGGCACGTACGATATATGTACATAAAATCTACATTTATACAATCTTCCCAGCCTATATTTTTAGTCGGATTCCATCCTTTTGTTCACCATATCCGCCCTTCGCGGTGGAACAAAAAGCAAAAATAGGAGTAGCCTTCCGTCATAATTTCGCATCACGATGGCACGAAGCTACTGTGTCGTGGCTGGAATCTCTGGACGCATACCGGTGGTTGGTCATGTATCATCCTGACACAACCCCGCTGCCTGAATTTACAAAAAACCAGAAGGGTGGTTGGCCAGGGGTGCGATCCGTGGATGTCTAATTCTTTAACCGTCGTATTTTCATTTACTTTGACGACTTATCAACAACAGTCATTTTATCAAAATCAGATATTGTACTTACAGATTCATTTTCATGTTATTAAAAATTATTAATTGATAAACAAAATGCAATCATTTTTTTTAATTTCATAATATACGTACACTCAATCACTGTAAGAAAATTTACATGATGTAAAAATCTTAATTTCAGTTTATTGAAAATTTAGTGTACGTGTAGAGCATAATTGTTACAAATAAAATAATTTATTTATTGATGAAAAATTTCTGTTTTTTACAAATTTTCATACAAAATTCAATTGTCGTTGATTTAACTTACGCAAAATGTACGAAGATTTTTTTTTTTTTTGTTTTGACTATTGTTCAATATTTAAAACAGATGAGATATTATTCTCTTATTGTTATTTAAAAGTGAAAGTTCGAAGTTATATTTCGATGCAACGAAGTGCAAAGTCTCGTGCGATCACGCAGTTTGCTCGAAACGCGTTTATATTCGTCCGGCCATCTCATTTCTGCGATTACGCTCTTGCGCAATAATTCCTCATTGTGCCATGTTCAGTGGCGCGGATTCGCCGAATTTAATTAAATGCGCGAGATGTAATTTTCTAATTTAGTGAAAAACTACTTGAATCTGTTCGCGTTGAACAATTTCCCTCGTAATAAATGATATTTATTATCTTTAATTATAAGAATAATGCATTCACACTTTCGTTATTCGTTTTCGCATCTTCGTATCTGTATCTATTATCTAGATCTAGTTGGATCTAAATATTGATCTTCTTTAATATATTTTTATATTTACCAATATATTATCTAAATTATAATATAATAATAAATATAAAAATATAACATTGATATATTATATATATGTAAATGTATGTAAATTTAATATATGTAAAAAATGAATAATAAATAAGTAAATAAAAATTTTTATGTTTTTATCTTTCTCAATTAAAATCTTCATTATGGTACCTCGAAAATCTAACTAATTTAAATTGTACTGTCAACTCGAAAACATTATGGAACATTGTTTTCGAAATTCGTAAATTATTCATATCAGGGATGTTTAATTATTAGTCAAGTTCGAAAAAATTCTATTCAAAAAAATTTCAAACAATACGAATTCCTTTATTAACACTGATGAATAAACTCAGAATTCCTATTAACTTATTCAAACATATTCAGACCGGTTTATGATGCAACAGAAGTAAAAAAAGATGGGGATTTATCTATAAAAGCGTTGCTTTTAATAAGAAATGGATGTAATGAATCCTAGAAATGTTAATCAAAACTTTGATAATGAATATCGATATAGAATATCTAAAAGATTTCGAACATGTATAATCACGCATCAAAATTTCTAAAGAAATTTTTAATTTAGAAAGTTTATTTAAATATAAAAATTCATTTCGTTCAACTCCCACAAATGTTAAGGATTGATGAATCCTGTAATAATTAATCCGTAAAGGAAAGTATTGTTTCAAGGAAAGTATACTTGACAAATATAGTTTACATTATTATCAATTTAACTTAAGTACAATGACAATTATTAATGGCGTATAATATCGTATAATAGATGGTACTGCTCGCATGGCAGTAATCGATATTGTGTAACACAACAATGCGTGACACTGTGTTGCGATAATGAATGCTATGTAATACGTTGTGTTGGGACCATTACATAATACATTGCATCAAACAATTAACAATGTTAAGAATATATTCAATGTTAAAAATATATTCATAACAAAATTGTACGAATATTATTTTTTTTTAAATATCGTTCTAATATTGATATAATACTAATGAGTAGCGATAAAAAAAAGTAATTTCCATTATTCCATTATTCAACGTGTCAAAAATTAATATCGGAAATCGATCATTTTGATCGATTGTAATTTTACTTAATGGGGATATTTAATCAAAATGGAAATAGAGTGTATAATAATCAAAGCACCACTGTACCATCTAATCGGTATAAATTAATATCTTCATCAAATCTAGCTTATTGGATCCTTCATTAATATCTCTCTGTACATTACCTGCAAACTATAATCAATACATGATTGCAGAGATTATATAATATTTACTGGACAAGTTGCTATTTAATTTTAAGATAAGATTAATTGAGCTATAACAATAACATCATACCCATCAATCTGCAGTTATTTTGAGAAATAATTTCATTCAAACTTTTATATAGCTTTTTAATAACATTGTACTTTCTTTAACTGCACATTTTACACACTATGTATATTTAAGTAACTCAAGATGATCTCCATTATTATACACTCATTCCATGTTCTTATATGTTGATATTACACAACTTTTATTTTACTTTTTTCAAATCCATATATCAAAAGCACTATGAATTTTCCTAATCCAATAAATCCTAAGAAAATCACAAATCTGAGAAATCAATCAATCTGTCAAACCTCTAGGAAACCTCTATTAGCCAATCTCAAGGAAACGTAGCAAATCAAACAAACAAAGGTTGAAGGGGAGAAAGAAAAGATTTCCAACAAATTTCCTGAGACGTACAGAAGGCTTGTAGAAAATTAATTAAAAAGAATTCCATTAATCGATCTGAAAATCATATTAATACACGTATTATCTAATTGGAAGTATAAGTATGAGCCAGGAGACATCTGGCAGAGGCAATATAGTCGTTCGGGGATTGTCCCATTTGGGATGGTCCAAGTGTCAAGCCGTTTATATACACGGTCCAGCGTCGCTATTGTTGGCAAATTGGCGGTGGACGGATCCGTCGACGATGACCGGGGTTTGATGAAGTAATGGACGTTCTCTGTCGACGTGTTGACCCGTACCGATTATATACACCGTAATGGTACATACACAGGGCAGCCGGCGTACTAACTACCGATACGGGTACACACGGCTTTGTAACACGCGCATCCTTTAGCGGATCCACACCCTATCCGCTTCCTTCGTCCGTATACGGCGAGATCTTGCTTCAGTCTCCCGCTTCGAATTCCAATGAAACCCTATTAAGTGCATTCCTCGGTCTCTTATCGACTCGAGGCCGCCGCTCGATAAATGATCCTGCCATGCCGTCGTGCAATTTTAAGCCGATTGCATCTTTTCCGTTCCAACCACGGTATATACGACGCCGCATTTGAGTTCAACGGCCGATTTTATTGTAGAGAGCGTCCTATGGAGAGCGCCGTTACTTTCTATGAAATTTTTCTCTGCTAGATCTCGTGGATGATGGTGATATTTAAATACGAATGTTTAATTTTAATTTGCGATTAAGATTTAGAATATTTAAGATGGCTATTATTGTCAGGCGCTTATTAATAATTGTTTTATTTAATTTTTGTTTGCAATGATGTTGATAGCTGGTAGGTACTGGTAGGTGATACTAGAAATACTGGATTCGAGAGTAATACCAAATGCTATATTGAATCAAAAATTAATCGTCGGCGAGAATGTCGATACATTTAAAAAACAAATTATATGTTCTCTCTATATCATGCATAAATATCTCTACACGTGTGCGTATATTACAGATAGAGAGGAATTAAATTTGATGAATGTTGTCAGGATATATATTTGTATATATCTTATCTTTTTTCAAGTGAGCTACTCTTGTTGAACTTTTGTGCGCCATTTATTTCCTATTGCAAATATATATACTCGTAAATTGTAATAAAAAATTTTCATTAGAAATTTTCTTTATAAGATAGAATATATTAAGACCTCTTTGTGCATTGTGCATTTCGCTGGGATCTCGACGTTCGCAAGATTTCCAAATCCGCAACCCCTTTTTGTCGAGTGGAACACAGCTAACACCAGATGGCGCAAAATTTCGTGATGGAGAAAGTCAGTGAGCCGCAGATCGGCGATCTTCGGTCAAGTAAACCCACGGGCCGGTTTAATTGCATCGTTTAATCGCGGCAGGTGGGCCGTTGGATTAATTATTTAAAGCCCCTTAGGCTAACGTCGAATTAATGGACACAGCGCCACAATGCCACCGCGGCATCGATAATTCTGCAGTTCTGTGGCCTCTCCCATTGGTCCTGGGACGCGTGCCACTCGCACAGAAGCTCTAGGATCGCTCGAGGTGTATCTAATCTAATGCATCGCCTTTCTGACGATCCATTCCTGCGGTTATGTCATCCATCCAACACCGTCATCCTAAAGGAAGCTGGAATTCGATCGATCGACTTTACGTCACGCGCCGACCTCTCTTTCGAACTAACGAACCGGAAACTGTCTTCTTCGGACCGTTCAACGTTGTTTGTTCTATTATCGTAGATTTTCTTTCTACGTTTAATAATTAAATGGCGAATGAATATTCATATCCTCACGTAAACATTATTTGAAATTAGAGGGAGGGAGGGTATGGATGTAAGTCAATTACATTAGAAGTTATTAATGGCACTGATTGATCCTTCTCGACTCTTTGATCCAAGAAAATTTATATTCATTATTATCCATAATGTAATGTTACAACGAATATTTTATTACGGATATTATATGTTATGCATTTACTTTAATAAATACACAAACATTGTAACACAGTGTAATAATTAAATTGTAGAACGTGTTTAAACATCCCATCGCTCATTAATTATGCTTCGAACGATAAATTAATTGTCAAAGAATATTACAACGCGTAATTAAAGTCTGTTGAATTCGATAAACAAAGAGTGCATAAAAATTAAGAAATACGAATAAAGAAATTATTCAGTTTGCGAAAATAATTAAAGCAATTATTACAAAGGATAAACGATTTTATCGTAATTACCCTCTCTCCTTAAATTTTCCTATAATTCGAGTAACAAGCTTTTGTGTCTATTATCCCTCTTCTGGCTATTAATTTAACACCTTTGAAAGAGAATTCGAAAGGATAATTGATTATCGTTGGATAGTATATTAATTGAGACTTTCTTTCGAAAAGTGTTGAATTTTACGTGTATTTATTATAATTAAAATCTTTCCAACTCCGAGATAAATATTATTCATCAGAATATGAGAATAATAAAAAATTATCCGAATAATTCCACTCTGTTAAAAAATAATAATTTAAAGATTGAAAAGAAATTTAAAAGTGTTTCGATGTTCCAATTACTCTCGTTCTAAAATTGAATAATGGAAATTTAATCGACTCTATATTTGCACGACGATTGCACAACTTTTCGAATGGACAAGTTGTAAAATTTTTATACCAACGAAACGTATGAAATTTTTGATTACGGTTCACGCAAGAATATTTTTTCTTTTCTTTCACGGTCACTTCGTATCATTTTACGGGCAATAACGCGACATTTTACGGATCACCCATTCACGGTAAGAAATATAACTGTGCGTCTTGATAAAATTATTTTTCCCTCTGGTTTATGAGTTGTACGGACAAACGATCTTTATTGTCGGAAGAGAAAAGGATATAGGAAGGTGTACTCGAGCTTTTCCCTTTGAAAGAAAAATAAAACGACTCTTTATATCAAGTGGATTGTAAACATTCGCTGCATAAACGATGGTTCGTTACCAGATTTCGAAAAAATCATTATGGAATTGGTCTCGATAATTACTTTATATTTGAAGTTTTTATCTCTTATTTTCGTGATAATTTTAATGTTTCCCTTGTTAAAATAATTTCTCTTAAAACATTTTTGAAATAAAATGATGGTGGTTGATATTTATATATGTCAATATTATTTAAAATTTATATTTTAGTTTAGATACTAAGTATATACAAATTATACGGAATACATTTAAATAAAGCTCCACTTGTGTTAGAATAATTTAGGAAAGTACCAAAATGTAAATTATTCAAATCACTCGCGAAATACAATGACGCGTGTACTTCTCTTGTAATGAAATTCTCTATGCGAAGTGAACGATAATTTTAACGCAAATGATTTCTATTTGCACACATCGAATGCGAACAAAATGCACGAAAATAAGAGATTAATTTTACCTTGTATTCAATTTTTTCCTCTTATAATTCATCTTTGTCTTTTCATTCTCTTTTCAACGAATTTCTTGTTTTTTCAATTATATAACTCGTTCTATGGTCATTATTTTTAAAAAATCTATACCTAGAAAATTATTACAATTAGTTCATTACAATACCAGTTACCTTGTTCGATTTTTGTTAGTTTCTACTGTACTGTAATCAAGCAGTTTCGCAAAGAAATCGTTACAATCGTTTGTTTATGAAAGTTGTACATTGCCCATCTGACTTTTCAATATAAATTCAATAAAAAAGTCCCGATTTAACTTTGCTCTTTGCTAAAAAGCTCGTGAAAATTATTTTTATTCCATTAACATAATACCATTTAAATTGAAACGTAACAATTAAATTTTCACCCGAATATTTTTCACCCAGAGGAAATTCGATATTTTCGCGAATATAATTTCATCAATTCGCGAATATACAAATGCTCGTTGTTGTTCCGCGGAAATCTGAGGAAGGAAATGGCGGCACGTTTCACCGGTATCACCCGTGTTCAAGATTCATTTAATTAATTACTTCGCTAATGAAATTTTTTATTATCCCGTAGCTCGGGTCGCGATACCGTATTACGATTAAAGTCGGCCGTATAAAGTCTGGCCCCGGTGAACAAAAATGTTTTTGTTCCGCGATTAAACCGACGGTGCTCCACGAAACTTTAAAGCTTTCTTAGGAAACTGTTCTTAGAGGGTAGAAATCGTTACACGAGAATCCGCGGCAAAGTTGCTTAAGTAACTAAAGAAAATTCCTCGGTCGTTCTAATGCAGTCAGAATTTGACCACGGTTAATTCTAAATAGGCTGGTTTTTTGGGGGGAAGAGATGGTAAAGTTGAGAAAAATTTAATTTTTTTTCTAATCGTTGCGAGAATGATCAAGAGTAGGATAAAGTTTTGTGCGAGGTTTTATAAATTTTCTCAAGAGTATAATTTATAAATGAAAATCTTAAAGGAAAGATTGAAAGATAACTCTTGTCAAATTTTGACAATGGAATACTCTTTTTTTGAAATTTCATGGAAACGATAAAATATAAAAGATAAAATAGATGAGTCCTCTCAAACGTTAAAAAGAAAATGATTTGAAGAAGTCGATTTTCTTCTTCGTAAGAAAAAAAAAAAAAGGACAGCCATCCCTTTTCGCCATCGAGTCCATCGTCTTGGTATTGCCGCGCTTCGGTATTCACCAAGAATTCCAGCTGCGAGATCCAGCTCTCTCGGATTAATGAGATCGAATCAGGCCAAGGCATCTTCCTTGGAGACAGATAGCCAGGATCGAGCTGCGCTTCCTTAACTTCGTTATCCTTCTACGGACGCATATATCCGACAGGTCGCGTTCGTGACAAACTTCTTGATTATCCATGGATGTTGCTCTTGATGGAGATGGATGATAGGCGTTTCCAGAAAAAAAAGGACTAACGAAAAAAACCGACGATAAGCAAATCCAATTTCGAATGATTCTTCGTTCTTCTTCGTTTTTACTGGACATAGTGTTTTTTCGAGGCATGATTCTTTTTTATGATGGTAGGATAAGCTTTGATTGACCTTCTTTCTTATAATCACGTAAAAATGTACTTTTTAATAGTGGAATATGTAGATGGTTAAAATTAATAAAGTAATATTATGAGGATAATTAAAGATGTGTATAATTATGTTTTTATTCGGAGAAAAAAATATTTTAGTATAACTGCAAGTATGAAAAAAATCCATGAGTCAAATTAATAAATTCTTTGCGAAGTTGAGAAAAATGAAATGACGAAACTTCAGTAATGAACAGTTCCAGTCGTTCGTGCTTTTAAATTTATATTATTCGGATCAAACTTTGTTAATTTTTTGATCATGTATCTTTGGTTTGCTCGCACATCCTTGTGTCACAAGTTTTTGAATTATTTTTTCTCGACTTAAGCTACGAAATTTTATTTTCTCGTATACAACAGAATTCTTTATCAAAATGTAACAGTGTTAATCGTACATTAGCCTCTTAACTCTCGGCTTAAAGTCGGTCTTTTGCGAGCTATTTGTACAGCTTATATCCATAGAGCTATTATTTTCGCATTTCGTCACAGTAAATTTAGATTCGTAGAATTCATAAATGAAATGTACAATTATTCTCTTCTAAATTTTCATTAAAAAATTATTATAAGAAATAATTAATTCCTTTTAAATCGTCGCTTCCTTCTTTAAATGAAATTAAAAATTATTTTCGTCTAATTAATCTTATGGCAAAATTTTTCCAAGCTTCTCGCATCTTTGACACAATTAAACCATTCTTTTTCAAAAAATTTTGAAAAATTTTTAAGCCATGAATATTGAACATTTAAAATTATCTTATTACAAATTTTCAGCAATTTTGCGACACGAATATCGAAAATATATATCTTACTAAATTAATGAAAAACCGCAGTAAGGTAACCATTGTAAGGTATATTATCAAGAATTAACAACGAGCATACTGTTTCAAAGTTTTCCCATGTATAATATTTCAAAGTAATTTATTTGATACAAAACAATTTATGCAACGTAATATCCTATCCTCTACAGCTTCGAACATTATTAACATTTCACACCAATTCCTACGAAATAACCGATATTTACTACAAATATTGCAACAATTATCTCGTCGATATTTTTTTTTCATTCTAAAATCGTCTCAAATACCATAAATATTTGAAACGCTTGTTCCTCCGTCGAGTACACTATCGTTAAATACCAGCAAGAATTTTTTAGCTTGAAAATTGATCTTCATACCCGTGGCAGAAATCAGGTCGTGAGAGAGATTACTCGGCTGACGTTATAATAAGTCGAGAAAAGAACGAAAAAAAAGGAGAGATAGAGATAGAGAGAGAGAAAGAGAGAAAGAGAGAGAGAGAGAAGGATGGAAAAGGGACCAAGAAGGAAACGAATAAAAAATGAGGTGGATATCGGGGATGGGGAAGAAAAAACAGTATCTCCGCGTTCGGGATTTTTAAATTACCTATCTTCCGGTGTAGCTGGCCTCTAGATAAAGAGGATGACCTGAAACTCTCGTTAACGCATTAATCTTCTCGGATCCTCGCGTTTCTAGTCATTTTTTTTGCGCGACTCCCGCGTAAAGAATGATTTTCCAAGCGTGTATGCAACTTCCAATTTGACGATCCAACTCTACTACTGAAGCCGAAACTAATTGCCTCGTAATCGCATTTTTGAATAGTCTAATCATCTTTTTATTTCAATTTGGAAGCATCTTTGAAAAAGAATGCAGAAAGACAAAGGGAGAGTGTAACGAGACAAATCGTCATTATCTACGTTATAAATTGTAAAAGTGTCTGGGAAAAAGATATTATAAAATCAAACACGAAAGGGTGAATCGAGCGAGAAATTTTAAATTTTTATTTTCTTAAGTATATTTTAAATATTGTAAGAAAGGCGAAAATGATACGAGAACAATTAAATATATAAATTAATTTGATGCTATTTTAGAAAAAATAATGATCAGAAGAATAAGTTTTAAAGTAAAAAGAAGTTTTATAAAGATATATAAAATTATTGATATATACAATCCTATACTCCATTACGAAAACTAGGCTCAATCTATACTACATTCCATACCATTATAACATTGCATTCATCGTTGAGAAGAAAAATCCGTCTCGAAAGAATTAAATCACCCCTTTCTGCGACACAAAACTATAACTAATAACTATATCTAATAACTATATCTAATCTACACTCGATCAAACTTCTCAATCGAATAATTCATAATTAATCGACACGATACATTAATTTTCCTTTCAGATATATATCTCAACCGATCCGAAACGCGCACGTTTCACTCGCGAAACACGACTACCACCTTCGTTTCCAATACCTCGACTTCGTATCAGCGCCGACCAAACTTCTCCAAACTCTCTCCAAAGTTATTCCACTAGAACTCGTTTCCCTTGGAACAACAAGGAGGCAAAGTCCACGGAGGATATTGGAGCGGACCCGCAGCGCTCACCTGTCACCAGGCCCCGAACGAAAGAAAGCGGGGACGACAGTGAGTGGTCGCGACCCCTTTCCATTTGCAAATTAAACGGCCACGTCCTTGATTTCAATCCGTGGAAACCCAATCTCAGCTTCTCCATTGTATCCCGGACTTAAGCCCGGCAACTA
Source organism: Apis dorsata (assembly GCF_000469605.1). Taxonomy (NCBI): domain Eukaryota; kingdom Metazoa; phylum Arthropoda; class Insecta; order Hymenoptera; family Apidae; genus Apis; species Apis dorsata. The sequence goes on from NW_006263427.1 coordinate 632,365, forward strand.
GGCGTTTAATCTTAATCGATCTCTCGGAAGGTGGATATATATCCGTGTCCTCTTCTCCCCCACTCACCCTTCTTGGCTTCCTTTCAAGAGCCTCATTCCGCTTCCTTTTTCCGACACCTTCTTTTCCGATCTCCTCCAACTATCTCTCTCTCTCTCTCTCTCTCTCTCATCTTCCACTATTCGCCGATTTCCTCCTCCTCCTCGAGTTTTCTCCGTCTCACCCTTCGGCCAAGATACTCTCCTCTCTCCCTTGGCTCGATCTCTCCTTAAAGGTTGGTCGTCGTTCCCTTTTGCCGTCTTATCTTAATGGCTCGCCCCGGCAATCGAAAGTTTAGTTATTATCGCGGTCGTTGTCGCTCCGGTTTCGCGAGATCCCATGAAAATATGGCGGCAGATAGGGTGGAGGAAATTGCCGGTACGACGCGTACCCGATTCCGAGATTTCGACGATTCGCGGCAAGCGAATGGTGAAAAGGAAAGTTGTATTGTATGTTACCTTTATGGGTAACGGAGTTCCCGGTTTCCGCCAACTTTATCGCGATCCAACGTTGCGGCACACCGATGCGCTTTACGAGGATGTGTCACGTAATCGGATGACTTTTCGGTGGATTTTATACGATTTTTCGCGTTTTTTTTCTTTTTTTTTTTTTGTTGGATAGAGATAAATCATTGCGCGAGACGTGAGGCGTATCTGGAACGTGTAGAGTGTACGTGTGGAGTTCGATATTCTTGAAATGTATAGGGTAGGTGATTTATTTTTGTTAATATGTACTAAATATTGTTTGGAAGTTTGAAAGGATATGTGTGTCTCGAATAATATGGAATTATTAAGAAGTATCGAGATCATTTTGAATTGATATATATATATATATTGGTTAAGATATGCCAAGGATTTAATTAATTGTGATATAGTTTATAAGAGTGTATTTATTTTGATGGTAATGGTAAATTATTAAAAATGATTTTTAGATAGTGATAACGGAAAGGGAATATTTTAAGAATTTTTTAATAAGAGAAAATAGAAGACAATAAAAACTATATTTGAATAATTAAAAATCGATATCCTAGAAATCGTAATATTAAATTATGAAAACATATCTTCCAGAATTTTAAATTAATTCTAGATCTAAATTGATGTAATGGAAAGTTGTAAATAATAAAGAAAAAACTAAAGTATTTTCTATTGAATTCTATTATCTGATCATTATTTAAAACATATAAAAATAAATAAATCTAAAAATCGTAGCTTATGCATTGAAGATATATAGAGAAACACGATTACAAGTGAAAGAAGCAGAAAAATAACCCACGTATAAGGACGATATAGTTGAAACAATTGGCATTGTGCAAGCTTTAAATCTTCCTCCACATTTTATAGTTTCCAAGACAGTTTAAATGTTTCTTTAGAGAAATAAACTCGAATTTACCAACAGTTTCAATTCTGAGATGAAACAGATTGCAAAAATAAAACAGAATTACATCCACCCACGTTACAATCAGCGAAATGGACGAATAAAATTTGATCAACAACGATGTTTAAAATTAATATCATTTCGATTCAATGATACAAAATTAAAGATAGAGAGAGTCTGACTCAGACAGAGAAATCCCTATAGAGTGCTCTCTATATACGAATCCGTAATGCAACCTCGGTTGGATTTACGTCATTCAGCCTCGAACGAAACTTCGTTTCTGGATGTCGTGTGCTTTATCATAAAGATTCTACCGAATAGAACTTAATGTAATAATTCGAGGTCAGGTCGTCATTTCTCTATGCGCAATTTTATACCGTGCGTCCCTGCATTTTGCGCTTAATGCAGTAATTTCTACGTCTAAATGTAGGTGTAAACATATGCTTTATCCGACATCCAATGCAGCTTTCTCGTTACACCTGTTTGCCCGGAACTTACATCTGAAAACGCGCGCACGTGTGAGAGAACAGAGTGGACTGTGAATTGTCGTGGGACATGGGGAGACAGGATATTTTTCCGAAATGTCTGAATTTTGATAATTGAATTTGAACTGTCTTGGATTATGATATCAGGTGAATGTTTGGGAAATCGAAAAATTTAATTTTTTATAAATTACGTTAGCAAATGTAGCATTAGGAATATTAGCATGTGATAAATAAATTGTAATTGAATTGTAATTGAAACGATGTAATGAAGATAGAGTGTTTTCGTTGCTATCATTGAAGACGAATTCTCATAGTTAGAATTATCTTGGATTATGTCAAACGAATATTATAGGAATCGAAGAAACGATTTAATTTTTTTTATATAATAAATTATAATATATTTACAATTTTTATAATATATTTTTTGGAACTATTCTACCTAGCTATGAAAAAACTTTCATTAATCATTTTAAGAAACATGAATTATTGTAACATATTCATATTTCTTACAGTTATTACAATTATCATATTCTTTTATATTTGAACAAAGTAATAATTCCCTATTGTCAGATCATAAAAATCTCAGATCTCTTTTAATAGAATTTTATGAACTCAATAATTTAAAATGTAAAAGTAAAAGTCCAATATTTTACTATGTAATTAAACGAACGAAACTCACTTAATTAACTTACTCTTTCTTTTCGAAGAATCATTTCACTTCCACCAACGAAAACAATCAAGATGTTTATGAGAATCGTTCGTGTTGCAAGTCACAGTGTCTATGTAGATAAATCATGTGCAAGCAGGTAAACGGTCTCTCCAAACAACGCGGTAATGAAATGTTCCCACTGTAACTGCGGTGAATAGATGTCTGGCAACATCAACTCATTAAGAACAACTCATTATCGTGGAGAGACTGGTTAGAGACGTTCATCAGAACGCCTCCTTGCCTATTCAGTTTTACCTGAAGCTAAGGAAACCCAAGAACGACTGTTTGTCCCCAAGTCGATTCCATGTTAGTTGTAAATTGGCACAAAGATTCTCCAAAGATTCTATATCATCATCTTATGAATTATATTTATATTAATTGCAAGGATTTGAATGTGGAATCATGATTGTAAAAGATTTCTTAGAGATTATGGAATTTAAAGATTCTAATATCCTAGAATGGAAATAAAGATATATACGATTTTGTAAATTCGATGAATTTGTGAGGAATTTTAAATGAAAATCTCAAACTTGTTGATAATAAGAAATCTAAAGATTATCTGAAAGTTATTAACGCAATAAAATTGAAAGAAAAAGAAACAATACAATAACAAGTGGAATATGAAAAAAATTATTTTAAACGATTCTTATTTGATTTGTTGTACATAATAATCTCTTTTTTTTCTTTTTTTTTTTTTTTGGTAGGCCTGCGATTGATCGATATGTCGGTAAAGAGGACAACAGGGTTTTAAACGAGCTAAACTTTGAACCTTTCTAAAGCCAGTAGCTCCATAAATCTAGTATTTCGTGATGAATAAAATATTGGCTGTGAGAAAAAGTGCTGAATTTGTCAAGTAGATGTATTGAAAAGCCAACTTATACAACTGCTTAAAGAAATATTTAATCATAAGCTTGAAAAATATGATAGAGTTCAAATAAAAATTTGAATATGCAATAATATTATATATTAAAATTCGAATTTAAACTATTCCATTCTAATATTGAAAAAAAGTTACTAGCAATTACGAACAATTTTATTTTCAAAATAAAATTAAAAATGTGATTCTTAAAATAAAAAAAATAAGAAATCTATACTGTCTTCACATGTCATAAAAGATAATCTCGATGAAAACAAGATCTCAATTTTTTCTTTCAAAATTTTTTTTCTCCATTTCCTATTAATTCAATCATTCTCAAGATATTTATCATTTTGTGAACAATTTGGATAGCTGCCAGAATTACTTCATCCAACATGTCAAACGACTAAGTGTCATGACTAAAACGAATGCGAACATTTATGAAAAATTTACGAAAATGTACAAAATGGAAAAATATTCAAAGAGAATATTTAAAGCGAAGTATGAAATATCTAAAAGCGAAGTGTAATTCATTTGAAAAATGAAATTAATTTAAAAAAGATTTCTATTTAATAATAAAAATCACATGAAAATCGTACCGTAACATCGTATATTTCTGAAGTTGTTGCTTTTTCCAAGATAATTGATATTCAATTTCAAGGCAAGTAAAATTGCAGGTTATATACTAAATATAAAAATAAAATAAATAAAATAAATAATAAAAGAAATCAAAGTATTATTATTAGATATCACAATGCCTAAACTAAAACGAGTACTACCTCCTTTGGGTAAAGAATTTGGAAAAAGCGATCTCGATAGGATTGGTAAGAATGAATTTCTCGTCGATGAACGAAGACTTTCTATCTCAAACACTTATGTATTTTACTTTTCCAAGGATATTTTCACGAACCACGCGTGACACCTTTCGACAAATACAAAGGAGTTCCTGTTAAGTTTCGCGAAGGTATAGAGAAGGGGCGTCAAATGATTCCCGGACCACCGCTTAAACTCTTTGAAGAGAAATTTATGCGAATTTTCGAGGGAGAAGCATTGTACGATCCATTTCGCAAAGTCCCGAAAAAACAGGTAATTGTACAACGTAATTAAATCGAATTAATTAATGTGATAATACATTTCCAATACGATTCTTATTTATGATGGTTTTATCATGGATTCGTCCATGAAATTACGTGTTTTGAGATATATACTTGGATCTAATTTATTCAAATAGAATTTTTATAACATTAAGTTTTAAAAAAATTGAAAATATTTAAGATTATTTATTACTACTGTATTGGTCAATAGATTTTTCTGAAAAAAATATAAAAAATTATTCTTAAAGGATGAACAAAGTAACATCATCATCTTACATATAATTTTCCGGAAAAAAATATTTCAAATAAAAATTGAATATTGCAGAAAATTATCGATTAATTCGATAAAAATTACGATTTCCATTAAAAAAAAATAAAATTAATATAATAATCAAAAATTTCCTCTATGTATAATTAACACGAAGTTAATATTTTTATACATCACTTCTCTCTGTAGCTAGATTTCCAACATGTTTTAAGAATTTTTCAATTCGAAATTGAAGAAATATACTTTTGCAGTTCTAGCCACTATGCTAAAGAAGCCAACCTGATACATCGACCGTTTCGCAGCTTGTACCGGTCAAAGGTGTTATATGGCCATCAGCCCCTGCCAAGAAGCATTCGACACCTGGTGATTATTATGGGTGTTTCGAGAAAATCTCTTACTTCAGCCCCGCGTTGATAAAACCAAAGAAAGCGAGACCCGAGTTACCAAATGTGAGAATCAAACCCAATCCTAAAGGTGGTCCAGGATATGCTAACATTTGTCTCAGCCCGTTTCCAGCTCATGCTCATGAACCTTATGATCCACCAGAAAAGAAACCTAAAGGTAATGAAATTACACTCCGTGTTTATTTAAATTTAAGAAGACCCATATTACGCGATTTATTTTCAAGTAATTATTATTTCAATTCATGATACATATAATTTTATTTAAAATTTCGAACAAAATTTTCTATCTCTAAAAAAAATGATTTCTCATTTTCACAATATGTAGAAAATTCAACCATGACGTAATAAAAATCTACATAAGTTTACTTTTAAGTATATCGTCAGCAATATTTTAATATTTGTATTTACCGCGTCAGTCCGCTTCTTATATCCCATTTTTTGTTCATTACTCTTTTCCTAGACGCGACAGACAATATTACCGTGCAAGAAAGTAATATAAAAGGGGCCTCGTAACGCGGAAGATTGGAGACTCTCGTTCCCGTTTTTCCTTTTTCGGTCAAATTTTGTTTTTTCCCAACTGGGAGCGCAACTAATTACATTTTTGTCGTAAGGAAGGCAAGAAAACGAGAGCTTTTTTTTACGCCATGCTGCGAGCAAACTTCGGTCTGAGGCTAATTTAAAGGGAAAGCTGTGATGCAACGTTGAAAAAAAAAAATAAATAAATAAAATTAAGTGAAACCAGTGGTTCGGTTAATTTTCATTACTCTATTATTAGGCACGTAGATTAATTATATACGGTCACTTTGTGACGCGTCACGGTAGATAAAAATGGTTTCACTTTTGTTTAAAAGTGTTGGTGTTTCGTTTAAAAGCTGGGTTACTTGCTTTGATAATCGAACAACATATTTATTTAAATATGTCTTGTTTAAATATTAATGCCAGAGTCGAGAAAAATAGTTTATAAAAGCAAGTATTTCAAATATATATTTGTTTATAGGAATATTTTTTTATTTTTAATAATTTATTTTAAATTTTCTCCAGCTCTGATTACCACACATATGTTTCACATAAATAGAAAATTTCAGATAATTAAAAATTGTTTATGCGAATAGAAAACAGGTCACGTTTGTAGCTCTTTCTTAAAAGATAATATTTTCCTTTGAAGAAGGAATCTTACGAAGAAATCTTAGAAGTTATGAAATGTGACTCGATAATTCTTGTTTTCAGTTAAAGAAATGTATCGTGTATTTCAAACTACACATGCGCCAATGGACTATTTCCCGCCAAATCCTTACAAAGCCTTGCACATCGGATCTACATACGTACGACCTCGCGAAGTCAAGCCTAAAATTTTGGGCCCTAATCGTCTTATCGTTCCATTCCCAAAGAAACCAGGTGGAAGCCACGCAGGTTGCTTTGACAAATTTCCAATTCATTATGCCGATCCATATGACAGAGTAGAACCGAAGAAACCTAAAATTCCGAAACCTACACGTATATTTATCTCTGGTGGACCACCACTTCGATCCAAATTCACCTCTAGTATCATAAATAAAATTACCAATGTATCTTGTAATTTGAACAATTATGTTACCTACACGCCACGAGTTTATCCTTTGGAGAAATAAGAAATTCATATGTTATGTAAAATTGTAAATCGAAAAAATAATTTCTGTCATACATTTTTTTTGTGAACGAGACTTATGAAATAGATATTGTATAGAGAAAACAAATGCGTCATATTTTTAAAGTTGTTCGTAAAGCAATTGCACTTTGCTTTTCCTTACGTTATTTCTCTTCTTCTTTATGTATTTTTATCTTAAGAAACTTCTTTACCTTTATTGCCTCTCTCGAATCTTCTTTATCATGAGTACACATATTTATAATTTTCTCAAGTTTCGAAAAAATCCTTTAATAATTTAATTCAACGAAATAAGCAGTCTTCTTCATTGATTGAAGATTCATGCATTCTCTTGAAAGTCATTTACAAACAGTAAAATAATTATCAGAATCGATATATCATACAATTACTAGAAAAAAAGATAACGCAAATATCCTATTTACACATCAAAACTTTTGAATAAAAATTAACTCTCATTCATTTACGAAGAAAACCCTCAAGAAGAACAATTATTACTAACAATCTTTTCTTCATTATCATCAATTTTTATCATCAAATTTCTATTCATAATTAATCATATAAAAAAAAATCATTCATCACTTTGTTTCAATTCTTACAACACGACTTCATTCAACAAATCAAAGTGAAACGGAACAATTATCGTTTTCTTTTCTTTTTCCTTTTTTTTTTTTACGTTTATCGTTAATTCATCAATGCGTTTAATGGATTATCCAACATGTACGAATCTCAAGAGGATTGAAAAAGATTTGCAGTAAATAGGAATGAGATACGTGTAAGCCCTTTCAAAGCGAATCACTCCGTCGCATCCGAACTTACTAATGAAATTCTAACGAACGTTTCGTGCCGTGAAGTCCACTCGTGGCAGTCGCAATTAAACGTTCCTGGCAAACATGGCGTATCGGGACGACAAGCTCGTTGCACCACTTAAAGGTTCGCCACCATGCCTTGATAGCATGTGCATGATTGTTGGTAAGTAAGGTTGGGTAAGATTAATTGGTAATTGGCGATAATTATGTAGAAAATAGCGATTCAATGATTTCAATGATTTTGAAATTCCGAGTAATGTTTTTCTATTGAATATTAATGTATTCGAAATGTCTTTGGAGGGTTGATTCTAGAGATCGAAATTAAATTAGATCTGAGCATTTTAAGGAACTTTTAAATAGCATTACTTTTAAAATTATTTATAATTTATTTTTGAAATGATAAACATTTCACGAAGCATTTCATTTTTCATACGAAAAGTAAATGAACGTATTTGAATAATTTACTTGTAACTTCATGAAATAAATTATTCAGTATTTGCTAATATGTTATTCGTTATTTGTTTAAAATAATTAATTTTGTAATACAATGGATTAAATTTCGTTTATATGATTGATATTTCTGGTTAATAATACTAATTTAATATAATATAATAACTAATTTTCTATTAAAAAAACAAATTTTATTTTCTCAAATAATTAATATTTAAATTTATTTTTGTTTATATTTTTTTATTAGAATTTTCTAAAAAATGTATTAACACCTTTTATAGTAATTATACATTAGAAGGATTTTTTGTTATAAACGAGTTTATCAATCAATTACGCAAGACTTTTCACTTGTAATAATCTCGTCACCATTAACCAACCGTCTCTTGTTCACTTGTATATTAAGCCATCATACCTATTATATTGGCGAAGTGTAACTAATAAGATTATCGGGCGAGAACAGAGAGAGCTTTGACCGAGAATATAACAAACGAGATATATATATGTATATCCTCAATATTCTTAATTATTATTAGTTTTAGAGAGATATATAGAACATTTTGGACGTTATAGTGTATTTTTTAATATTATACATTTTATGTATTGTATTAAAAAAGACTACATTTTAAGAATTTAACTTAAATTTAGATTTGATTTACAACGCCTGAGGGATGACTAGTTTTATTTATCATACCTCTTGGGTGTTTTACGAAGCGTATCATCAGTGTATTGATAAGTTTTTAGAAATTATGACTGTGCTATATTTTGTCGAAGAAATTCGTAAAATAGAATATGATGAATAAATAAAATTACTATAATATATTTATATATTTCAAATGTGATTACATTTGATGGGATATTTTTGAAGAATTGGTATATAAAAATATCGGTTGAATTTTATTTATTAAATTGTAAGCAGTTTAAGTTTTCATTAGATAAAGATAGAATAGAAAACTTTTCTACCCATGCAAGATTAAATTATCTATAAATAAAATTCAACCAACATTTTTCTATTTATTTTGATTTCTAGAATCAATTCCTTCCACAAATATATTATAGATATTCTGCATGTATAAGAAAAATCATTCCTTTAAATCGAGAAGATATATCCTCTTCTATATAATTATCAAATTGACCATATATCAAAGCCACAAAAATACCAAAGTTTTATCGAGATGCAAAAAAACATCAATGAGAAAACAAGGAAAAAGTGTAAGTGGAATAAAAGCGAAACAAATTTGTGCTGATCCTTTCAACCACGTACACGGAATCGCATTATGAATGCTGATGGAGGATATGTTTTCGAGGCTTTATTCCTTTCTTTTTCCAGACTTTTTGAAAGACAGATAGAAGAAGAAAAAGAGGACACTTGGCATTGTTGGAAGATTAAATCTGTAACGATACGAGTGCCAGGAATGGGGAATGGGCGTCGTGAAATTTTTGTTTTATTGCTGTATTTTGATTAATTCATGCGAAACAACTTAATCAAAAGGAACGAATATCTATTAACGCTTGTTTTAAAAAATTAATTCAATCATTAAATAAAACATCATTGTGAGAAATAAAATATAAGTTAGATATTAACCTCAATTTCTTCACCATTCAAGATACTCAAGTTTCAAAAACTTGATTCAAATATTGAATCACTATATACTAATCTTTGAGCATGATTCAGATACGTTATTATGCCTCATAAATTAAGAAACTCTATAGAAAAATACATACAAGATAAAAAATCTTTTTCAAAAACTACTAATCAATTCCATTATTTCTAATCAACCCTCGTTCACGATATATTATTATCCAACCTGCCATTGAATATTATATTAAAAAATTCTATTTCTACTTCTACTTTTCAATTTTATCTCACAGTGAAACGCAGGAACTCCAAAATCACTGGAATTATCCGAAAATCGCGCGAAGATAGTAGAACAAAGGGGGTGGGTCTTGCATCGGGTCGCAATAAGCGTTTTCGCTCGAGCGGCAGCCTGAAAAATTTTCAAGTGGGGATTCGCTGGCAGACAAGAAATGGCGTCAGGTAGGTATGATTCCACGAGATTTATTCCGTGGCTGAAGTCGGCCATTTCTCCGTGCCGTGTCGTTGCGTCGGTATTAAACATTCCAAGCATTGCGATACCTTCCACCGCTAACCTCCCTCTTTACCCATTCCCCGATACACATCCTCCAGAACGCGTATACAACCTTGGACCATAGACAGCCACCAAGCGATCATCCACCTTACTTATACAGGGTGATCCATGTTTAAAGTATCAAACTTTTGTCAATATATTCATATATTGTCAATATATATTCTATGGATTTAAATAAATACAAACATCTTGTGTAAATATAAAGTCCACGCTTTGTAAAAAATTCATAAATAAAAATATAGAATTCGAAGAAAATATTAATATTATTGATTTAATGACTGAGAAAAATAAATACAACTCGCATAAAACTATATATATATATGTATAAATATCGTTTAATTATTGCTTTCGAATTTTTGTTCACAACTTTTTAACAAAGCATTATACTATCTATAATATTTTTTACTTAGTTAGAATGATATTGGCAAAATTTGGCACCTTAAATCTGGAATACCCTGTATACACGCAGCGAGTTTCTTCTTGGGGAGGATGGTAAGAGGGAAGGAGTTCAAAAAGCGGGGCAGAAAGCAAAGAGGATCGAAAAATATGCGAGTTCGACGAATCCATGAAATCTTTGGGTGCGGTATCATTGAGCCGAGAAAACTCTATCCTAGTAAGCTGAGGGACGCTTTGCGGAAGCGCGCCCATGCCCGGAAACCGGGCATATGCCCTAAACATGGACATCTTTACGGTTCGATGGAATTTCGTTCCGGAACTGTTAATGTTCACCGTGGAGCTATCTTTATTATCTGTTTTGCTTTCTCGTTGTTGAAAAATATGAGAAATATACGTGAAATATTCGTGGAGTTTGTTTCGAAGTTTCATTTTTAATTTTATGATTTTGTTAGTTGTGTAGGATAAATTGTAAAATTTGTTTATTTTTTTATCATAAATCATTAGTGACTTGTAAATTATTAAAATATGCTTTCTTTCGTTGAATTCTTTTCTTTCTGATGAAATTTGTTTCAACTTTTCTATGTATACATCATTGTATTTATATCAAAGCACTTATATGTTAATTAAATATATTAAATTTCTTATAATTTAATGTCTATATCTTTTATATACTTTTATATTCATCAATTATATTATTATAATACGCTTAATGCGCTCAATAACTGGTTATTAATCACGATTATTACGAAACTCCATCAACAAATTATATTTTACCATTTAATTTATTCCCGTATTCTATTCAAAATAAACACACCACTAATATTACGTCGATTTTCACATAGAAGTCAATCAATTTATGCATTACATTCGTCTATAACTGCAATTTAACACGTAGAAATTAATATTTCCATTAAATCGAATCATTCCACTAAATACACTCGATAAACCAAAGAGAGAAAAAATAGAAGAGGAGGAGAGAAGGGGGGAAGAAAAAAAGAAGAGAGGAACTTATATAAAAGTTTCTGGAAAGGTTCATTGATCAGAACCACGAGGAGAACTAAATTTTTCGCGGGCAGACGATCGCAAAACAAGACTGAGGGGGGATCATCGTGATAAACGATATCCTTTTTAGCGGGGATCCCGATCACGGAATCCCGCGGGTCTGTTCAGCAGAAAATTCCATTCCCCGTAAATTGTAAAGGCAGCTTCGCCGTCCAAACGCGGAAGATACAGGCGGGATATAATAATTCCACGCACAGCCATTTTTCCAACCGAAACTGCGAATTATTAAACGTCCGCTCGAACTCTCACTGGGACCCAGGTTATTATCGGCTAACTATATTATTCGTCGCTTCGAAGCGGCGGCCTTATAATTAAGGCCAACGAGATTAAAGTGACATTCTCTCCTCCCTGGTAAATTGTCCCTGTTCGGGGGAGAACGATGAAAAATAAGGAAACGTGCGAAAATGGATATTCCAAGGAGAGAGAGAGAGAGAGAAAGAGAGATCGTCTTAAAATGTGCTTCTCTTGATCGGTGAATCGTGTTTTGCTTTTTTTCCTTTTTTTTCTGTTTCATTTTTTTTCGTTTCGCCCTCTTTTTTTTGAGATCGAACAACTCAAGACCTCACCCCTCTTTGAGCGTCGGATTTATTCTCAACCCCTCGCATTGTCCGTACCTGGAAACGTTGGAAAGCCTTTAGAAAATGGCGGGCATGCTTGAATTTCACGTGATCGATAGTGCTTTCGACGTGGTTTATTGGAAACACGGCATTTCGAGAGTGCAATACCGGACACGATTCCTTGGAACCGTGCGCTATTACTTCGGTGACCTGCATGACTGTTCGTGTGATTAAGAGTGTGGAAGGAAGTATAGGAAAATTTTCGAGTATTGACTGGATGGAGAAACATTTTTGAATGCCTATTTTTAATTCAGTCAAAACAATTATAAAAATTCTGCAACGTTATTCTTAGGTCGTTGCCATATTTAGATGTTGCGAGTGAAAAATTTTGAGGATATTTTAAATTTTAAAATTTATTGTATAGAAGATTTAAAGATAATATAAATTACTTAAGGAAATCGAAATGTTTGTAAAATAAATCTGTTTCGACCGTGAGAAAAACAAAGTTTATATAACGAGTGGAGAAAAATATTTTCATAAAGAAATAATATGCAATATAATTATACGAGAAATAAATGATAGAGAGAAAAAGGGTATACAACTGGAGAAGAAGAGAACGACGAATAAAGAGAACGAACGAGAAGACTGAAATCAAAGAAGTTAAACAATTAAGAAAAGAAATGTGAAAAAGGTAATCAACGCGGGAACAAAGATAACGAATAGACTGCAGCAAATGAAAATTCAGAAAGAACGAGCAAGAACAATAGCTTGAATATCTAATATTATATAATGAAATAATATAAATAAATCCATTGAAGGGAAGGAACAATGCACAAAAAATATGAAATAAGTAAAAGATAAAGAAATATGAGTACAAAAGAAGAACAAGAAATATAATTCAAAAGAAGAAATTTAATTCAAACCTCGTTCAATATTAAAATTAATTTCACTTCGCGTTGAATTTCTCATATTAAAATTTAAATTAAATAAATACATGTATAAATAAACGTTCGAGAGAAAATAATCACACGTAAAGTAAGTTACAAATGTTGAAATCAATGGCGATTTCTATTTTGAAGAAGTGAAATCAATTCTCCAATTTAAGGATTGAAAATATATTCTTTTTATTAACTTTGAAATATGAATGGAAACAATTGAAAAAAAAATTATGTAATCTGTTGATAACACTCGTAAGATCTTTCTAACAGATTACATTTAGATATTGTTCTGAAATAATTAAATGCTTCAGATTAAGTACAATGCGATTCAATGCAGTACAATCGTTATCATATTCACGGTTAATTCCGCAGATATTCATCTCCATCTATTGTGCGAAATAAATGAAGACGGCATTGTTTTCTGAGCAATCACACCTTAATTTCATCTATTGCATCTATAGTTACATTTAGTTAATATTTGCAACATTTATATGAAATTTTCCACATTTATTTAAAAATCATTATAAAGAAAGAAAGAAACGAAAAAGTCGAAGGAAACGCGGAGATTAAGAATGAAAGACTGGAAGAATTCGAAACAGAAGGACAGATTAATATTTTAGTTATTCAAAGCAAGCTTTCGACTCAAAAGACAAGCGTAAAATCAGCCGTTTCCACGAATGTTAGGAATATCAATCCCAGCATTAAAACCAGCATACTACGTATCGTAAGAATGGGTTGAATGGGGATCAGCTGAGGTTTCAACCGATATCGAATACTGCCAGATATCCTGGTTATTACCAGATAAACTGAAAACCGAGACGCGGTCCATTGATTCGTTGGGTGGCGTGTCGATTAACTGGAAAAATGCCTGCGACCGTGTTCTACACGATTGGCGAGAGTAATTTATCAATAAACATTAAACGTTCCTTTTAAATTTTGAAATTTGCGCTCCATTTTTTTTTCGCTTGTATTTTTATTTCTCGATTCGAGATGAAAAGAATTAATCCCTTATTTCGAAAAGAATTAAATATTATTATAATTTTATTTCGTGAAACGAAATTTTATTTTGTATTTTGTTTATTTTATTTTTTCCACTATTTATTTTGATAATTGTAAATGAGAAATATTCTCTATCTATTATTTTTGGATGATTAATGCTTTTTATATTCATCTTTTGTGCATGAATTATTGGAGCAATTATTTAAATAATAAGTAATTTTTTACCAACTAATTATTCGTGTTTATTTGAATGGACAAATTAAATATTTAAATCATTCATTTCATTATTTTTTTTATCCATTGAAACAAATTTTTCATTTGCATTTATTAATTTAATAAATATTTCTAAGGAATTATTTTTAAAATAATTGGTATGATACGATTTGACTACATATTGACTACATACACATATTATTTGTACATTTCTATACACGAAATTACTATTCCTTGAAGTTTAACTACACTACTGGACAAGCACTTTAACTAAATGCTGATCATGTTCCTCATTAAACAATGGATTCTCCAAACTGAAGTATTTAGATATTACAATTTAAAATGAAACATTTACATATTATTAGTTATTAATACTTATCTCTTAATGTATTTTATCAAAATAATATCGTGCATAGAAAATTTATATATCATTTTTTTTTTAAAATTAATATAAAACAAAAAATTTATTGCGATCGTGACATTGCGATTGATTGACAATTTGATCCTAAAAAAAATTGTATGTAAATTTTAAGAGATTAATTTTATTAAAAGGATTTTGATTTGAAAATTTTTTCTTTATGGAAAATCAAATTTTCCATGGTAATATATCGATCTTCCTTTTCTTAATTTCCATTAATAATTTACTAGCAAATTCAATCAACCGTAAGTAACTTCTGCCTTTATCAATTTCAGTTATTTTATTATTACCAATAAAATATATCTCCTTTTAATACGAGAAATCAATTTTCGGCGAAGCTTTTTATTATTAATTTCTCTTTTATAATCTATCTAATATTTTTAATGTTCACAATTATATTGAATTATCTATCTTTTTGGAATGCATTATTTCAAATTGTTATGCTTTCTAATCATATTTAAAATTAAACGAATGCAACGATGACATAATTTTATAATATACGATATGACAAATGATTCTATAGATTCTGTAGATTCCAGTAAATGATATAAACCATATATAGACAAGTAGTCAAACAAATAGAATGGATCATTCATGGTCAGACAAGTAGTGGATTGTTCCATTTATCTGATCAAAAGTGACTTGTTCCAGTTGTCCAACTATGATTCTCCTAAATTCCACTTGGCCAACTATGATTCTCCTAAATTCTATTCGGCCAACCATGATATTTCTAATCATGATTAATTTTACAGTGACGAGAATGAAGAAAGTCACTTAACTCGTGTATAAAAGCATATGTAAGAATATTTTACATATCGCATAATAATTATTTAAATTACAAGTAATCATTTCCCCATTTATTTATACCTAAATAATAAACGTTTGATGTTGACCTCATTACCCCGATATTTGGATCAAAATGGGAACAGGAAAAATAACAATTTAATGGCGTTATTAACTCGTATGTTAAAAACATAATTATACCATTTCCGAGTCATGGCGGAAATAAGCCATAGTATAAAAAAGTATAAAACATATTCGTTTTCAAGTACAAAAACACGGAAGATTGGAATCGAAAGTTGCGGAGGTACAATTTCCGGATGCATATCGTACGGCACGTTGTGCATTGTTATTGTCCCCTGGACAGTTAGCCAACCATTTTGTCGGGCTCGGTTAAAATGGTTTTTATCAAATAATGTTCGTGAAACCGCTCGCAAATGACCGGTCGCAATTCAGAGTCCATTGAAAACGCATTTTCTCTCATCGTCAAATCTGTTCTACGCAGTTTAAATTGGATTCTAGGTGTTCTCTTAGGCGAATTACGAATACAACAAAGGATAGATAGAGAAAGTGAAGTTTTGTACATCACTACGAGATTTTCATGGATTTTGAAATCGAGATTAAATGGAGAATTTCCGTGGAACTAATGAGAAAAATAATCTGGTCAATTCTAAATTTAATTCTTTTTTGTAATTGATGTAAAAATTGTGAAGGAATACAGCAAAATATAAAAATCGAAATATTATTTTCAAGAATTAGCTGTATGATCACTGGATTCATTTATTACAGAAGAAATTTTTGCAAGACAAATAGATAGATATAAGATTTTTCTTTGTTTAATACCGAAAGAACAAATTGAAAGCATCCTCCCTCTTCCATGTTTCTTTTGAATCAATTTATCGTTGCAGCTTGAAACAGACAACCTTTCCCATGCAACTGCTGTCATATCAAAATGTCGTTTCTTGGAAAATATTACGTCAGATTAACCCAGCTTGTGAAGAAATAGAAAAAATAGCTTATTTATCTGTATCTTAAAATTCTGAGAATACAATAAAAAATTCTATTGTGATTATTAACAAAATTTTAAACAGTGTCTATATAAATGAAATATACGAAAAATCTTAATATTTGTTATACTACTGTTAAAAATTCGTGATTATTATTTAAAATCTGAAAAGAAGGTTACATCTTCCAGTTTCCTGAACTATCGTTCTCAACACAGCTTCTAAGATAATGAATTCAATTGTCCCGAGAATGTTTCCGTCTTAAACGAGTCGTGGATTTATTCCACTTGTCCGCCCACTCCCTTCTCTTCCGTTTTCTGAGGTAACAATGATAAACTGGATGTGTCACTTTTTTCAATATTGTTTAAGCAAATATATACAAGAATCCAGACTATTTTTTCTCTCTTTCTTTCTTTTCATATCCTTAAAATGTCATAGAATTCTTTTCTCTCATTCATTCTGATATAATTACATACTCTACTTTTGCATTTACTTAAAAATGTCATTTTATAAATGTATCTTTAAATTACTTGATAAGCTTTTATCCGTTAATCTTTGTAACTTCTAGATTTTTGATATAATTCTCTCTTCTTCTGCATAATAACTCTTCCATGATTTTCAAATTATATTCGTTCTTCTCGTTTAATAATTTTTTAATATTAAATGTTTTAGAAAACAATTTTTCAATTGAGAGCAATATAAAAATAGATTAAACTAAATTCTGAATAAAATTTTTTCAGTTAAATTTTAGTTCATTTTACGTATAAATAGAGTCAGTATTAAATTTATTACTGTATTACATTTATTCTACTAAAGTCATTTGCGTAAATATTCATAATTCAAGGGTATTGTAATATCGTTAAATAAAATCAATCGATTTTCCACCAAATGAATGAAAAGAAATTTCCTTAAAGAAGAAAAATTAAGAAAAGAAAAATCATGAAATAATTACTTTTCTTAGCAACCGTACCAGAAAACGGAAGATTAAATCGAAATAGAAACGAGAAAAGTCGATATTTTAAACAGAAAGGAACGTTTGTCGATATCAGATTTTCCATAAATTGGAACACATCCAATCTACGGAATTGGAAGATTTTTTTTCCAGATTAAACAGTATAGACCGTTCAACAGTCTTGTTTTTATTATACCCTCAATTCACATTCATTAGAAGTCCAATCTATGAAATTTACACGTATTTTAATATTAATATTTAATAATTAATTAAATTTAAATAACCGAATACATACTTTTCTCTTCATATTATTATATTTTTTAATCGATTATATTCGAAATGAGTTAAAACTTAATTGAAAAATATTATTTATAAATATTAATTAAATTGTAGTCATCTTTCTGATATCCGAATTCCATTTCTAATTTAAAAACCGAACGATTTCACGCATCATGTTTGATTTACTCTTCCACGTTTCCTTCGACAGACTCTTCTGTTTGCCTTGCAATAGTTAACAATAAACTAAACTGCTTTTATTCCAATATTCTCGTTAATATAAAACCAAATATGTTTGCATTCTATCGGAGGTGTAAATAATAATCTCGTACTTTATTTTATTTTTTTAATTTTTCCTCTTTTTAATACAATGCTTTTTTTTCTCGTTTACTTCTCTTTCCCTAATAATTCATAATTATTTATAACGAATCATATTTAGTATACGTATATATGGAAAAATTATTGGACTATTATTGTTTGTAAAAATTCATATATCTTTCTTTAATGGTTAGAGTAAATTAATAACTAGAAAGTTACACAGTTGAAAGAATTTCTTTCCCGTTCTTTGTCTAGGTCAAGAATTCTCGAGGGAAGTTATCCAACTCTAATTACTTAGCGAGTTTTGGTTCTCCCTATTTCACGTTCTTTTTCGTTCTTATATTTCTTATTTTTCATTCAATCGTGCACAACTTGATAGGTAGCAAAAAAATATCACGTTTCATATTAAATTATAAAATACATTTACACCGTAAAATATTATGATATTTTTAAACATATTTTATCGTAATATCGATGGACAAATATAAAAGAAATGGACATCATTTAAAAAAAGGAATTGTTCTATATGCATGACGAAAATTATTGCAATTTAATTGAAATATTTATTACACTCACCATATTCACCAAATTTTATTCTGTTTGTGATTAATCTAATTTTATTTGTCTCGCATATTCCAAAATTCCCTTAATGGAAAATCGTACATTCGTATAAGACATTTTATTCCAAACGTTTCTTTCCAAATGATCACTCAGAAATGATAATTCAGAAAATCTACAAGATAGTTACTCAAATTTAAACTGAAAAACATATCTATTTCGCGCATTGTCTGAACATCTACATTATCAACTACATACGTCTTGACAAAACACTCTCCTTCGAAACTTTTCCCACATCCGGTAATTCCGCCACAGTCTACCAACCACCTCGACACATTTGCTCTCTCGCACTGCGTACGAGAAAATGACTTAAGGCAGCCTGTTTCCTGAAGATTTCCTGGAAAACTTCCAACAGTCAGCTGGGCAAACCGGTTTCCACAACCTTGTTCCCCTATATGTTATCTGCTTTATTGAATCACCAACCACTGTTACCTCCGACTTTTATCCCTGCGGGGCAATCTGCCATCTTTGCGTGCCTCTATTTTTTCCCATTCAAGCCCCGCAAACTTCCACCCAACCGAGAGCTCGAACCGGTGTCTCGCTAACTCCTGATTTTACGATGTCGCTTCCACGACTCTTATTTCGATCGTCGAATCCGTTTCGATTTTCGTTTCACCCGATTCGACCGTGGAACACCAACCCGATGGACTCATCCAATAAAATGTCTTTGATAGTACGTATGTACCGATTCCCTCGTTGATTCGACTCTAAATTGTCGTTCGTGTTCAGAGGATTTCTATAGATCGAAGTTGAATGGTTGGCAAGTTGGTCGTTTCTCGGTCGTGGATAAATTTTCGTTCGAGAAATCGAATCTACGTAATTTTATCGATATTCTGATATTTATATATCAGAATATTTATATATCAGTTTTTTTGAAATGATTAGTGATATCGAAATAACAATTTGAATTCTGTTTTTGATGATTTATTTTTGATGATATATCATTCAAAGAAGATAACAATTTTCTAGTCTGGAAACTAGCTTGTTGTTTAGACGATTTGTATAGTTATGAATCGAAATTGAATCGTTGAGAATCGGTCGTTTCTCGATGACGAGTGAATTTTAATTCAGGAAAATGCGTTTATTAGCAAAAGGATGAAATGAACTTTGTCTCGAAATAATGATTTTGAAAAAAATATAATATATGAAAATATTGCACTTTTGATAAAAGAACTTTATATGTTATTATACTTAAAAACAGATTAATCTCGAACTAACAAATGAAATTACTTTTATTATTAAAACATTTTTTTCAATATTATTTTCTTATTAATTACAATAAATCAGTTCCTCCTGATTCAAAAATTAAAGCTGATAAAAAAAATTAAAAGCTGAAGTTTTTAAGTTTGGAATAAGAAGTACATATGAATAAAAAGCTGTTTCATGCTATAGAATGTATAAAATAACTCAAACAATAATTATATTAATTGTACTATCGGTGTTTATATCACGTAATTAATTCCTATCGATTATTATCCGATTTTATCCAACATTATCATTTTCACTAACGATGTAATAAAATAGCAATTTCAGTTAGTTGATTAAATAAAATTTTGATTAATATCTTTGATCGATCGTACTTAATTTTTCAGATTAAATCGAAACGATATTATGAAATTTAATTATAATGAAGAATAATTTAGCTTGTGATAAAAGAAAATAAATTTTGAAGTTTTAGTTGCAATGAAAAATTAGGTGTTGGGGAAAGCGGAAACTTTTAATGTTTCTCATGAGTGCAATATTTTCTATTCTATTACATTTATATAATGCTGAAATGTAATTTCCTTCCCGTAAAAATTTAAAAAAAATTTTGAAAAATGTTTCAAGTATTTTAACAATGGTTCGAGAATGCATTATCGAATAAACAATTACACTTATAATACTGAACAAGCCATACTCGAAAAGTTGTTGAACAATTTGCTCTTGATGTTTACGCCCACTTCATAACTAATTCAACGTTCAACTTAAGGATGCATAGGTATTTATAAAGCTGGAACCGAGATATTTAAGCGATAGTCAATGATTATTTTGAGAAATAACGTTTATTTCTTTTACTTTCACTTTCGATTTCAAAAAAATAATAAATAGAACTAATAATTTACTATAAATGACAAATTTCTTTCCACGTACAAAAATTGAATCCTAACTTTCAAATTTGATAATTAATAATTAATATCGTATTTTTCTCAATATTTTGAACTTTAAAAAAAATATTGAAAAAATTGAATTACTGTCTCTATAATAAATTTAATTTTCCAGATTTATTTTTCCAATAATTTTCTAAAATTTATTATTCTAAATGTAAAATAGTTAAAATTAATAATTATTTTATTACGAAAGAATATATCTACACAACAGAAAAGTTAATTTAATTTACGTATTTATAATTTAATATTGCTTTCATCGAAATTTCAATTATCATTATTAATTGCAACTAAATTATGATTATTACGTTTATGATGAATTATGATAGTTACGTTTCAAATTTACATTCCATTTTATATATTATGCTATATATATATTATATATTAATATAATATATATTATATATTAACCTTAATAAAATAATTAACTGAAAATATAATTTCATATAAAAATCAATTTAATTAAACTGCAATGATTGCTTTTCACACAAAAATAATCAAATTATCCAAGAATTTTACAATACAAATATCAGTTTCATTGTATCTCCTGTTAGTCATTCACAGTCCTATTTACTCTTTGAATAACCGCTGGAATAGACTTCGATGTTACAATCTAGGGTTATCTGGACCTAAGAGTCCTAGATCACGTAGGCAGTAGCGATAGCTCAAAACGAATTGCCGGGACAGTTGTGCGCGCGTGATTTTTGGTAGAACAACCGTTAGAACATCCGGGGATTGGCCGACATACCTGATCATGAATCAACCGATGTAGGGTAAGCCTACTGCCGATCGAGCATTCAGATACTCCCGAGGTACATAACGCAATATGCTACCGTTCAGTTACACATACTAATCCCTTGAAACGGACCGATTCACTCTATCTGGCACGGATGTTTCCTGTCTGCTATATCATTCCACCAACTGATTCTCTTCCAACCATTTCTATTTATCTTTCTATTTATGTTTTCCTTTTTCACGGTATCTATATATTTGGGTTATAAATATAAACAAAATAAAAGAAAAAAAAATATTATTTGCACGATAATCTGACGTTATTTTTTCCCGTGAGCTTTAGAAATTTGTAACAAATATAAGTATTTCTTTTTTACGTGATTTTTTTTTTATACGGTTTTTTATATGGTTCATATTTTGAATAAATATTAATAAAATAAAAAAAAATGTTCCATTAAAATTAAATGATTTCGTAAATTTTGATTGAAAATAATGAACAATTTATTATTCATATCGGATATTCACGTCCAGAATTTTCTATATTTTTTTGTATATTATATTCTTTTTTATATGGTTTTCATTTACGTAGCTTTTTCTGCAACCAATTTCATTAGTTCATATCTATGCTGAATACAATTTTCATGACGGTATAAATCAAACAAAGATACCAAAACTTCAGAATCCCAATATCATATCCTTTTTCCTCTTACTTCTTTTTTCTTTTACAAATTCTATTATATATTATTTAATCTCAGAACATTTTAATTATCCATGATTCTCCTTTACTTAAATTTTCGAACTGAAATCGATTGGCGAATTTCATTCCATTATTAAACAAATCCATCGATATCCAAAATCCACGAATATTATTATACTTTGAGAAATTCTAATTAAATTTTCTATTAATTAAATTGCCAAATCAATCGGAAATCAAAGAAGTTATGCGAATTTGTCTCCATTCTCCAAATTCTCCTACTTTCTATTTCCCTACGCAACGAAGATTGCACGTCCAACGGATTCGAAAAAGAAGATGACCGATACGTTCGAGATTCTTTCGAGATTGCGTAGGAGGAAGAAAGGGCATTTGCGTTCCAGCGGGCGAAGATCAAATGCCGAAATTAAAACTCATCAATGCGTGAATCGTCCCGGCACGATCGATAGAGATTTAATTAAAACGCAGTCATTCGGTGTTTACAATGCACAGACCACGCGAAATACGAGGTGCACACCGTTCGTACCCTTTATAACGAATCTGCTCGGGCGTAACGATATGCAGACCGATATTTCCATCTATTATGGATAAGGATAGAAATATTACACGTTTCGATTTCATTCATGCAGTTCGAAACTGTTTCTGCTATTTCGTCGACAACTTCGAAAATGGCCAGTTCGAAAAACTATTTGAAAATGTCATTTGCAATTCACGGATGATCGCATTTAAACGACGTTTAGAAATTAATAACAAGAATTAAAGGAATGAAAACGAAATTAATTAAATTAGACGTAATTAATTAAATTGAAATCCAATTAAAAAATTCATGTATTTTTCTCATTTCTATAATTTTATTAATGCTTGTTGTTAAAAAATCAATTTTAGTTGGTTAAAAAAGAGAGAAAAAAATCAAATGTCAGCAATAAATTACCTATTACCAAAGCTTGACAATAGAAAGTATCTTAAAACTTTTAAGAAGAAAATATTAAAATCTAATCTCTCTTATTCGATACGAAAAGTCAATAATTATTGATAAAAAATTGAAAAGTTACAATCTCCGTGTTTCCAAATATTTCAAGCATTATTCCAAGCATTATTTATCAAAGATTTATTAAACGCTACAATTAAACAGTTTGCACGTTTATTACATACCCATTTAATCTTTTTAATTTTACCATATATTTACATATTTACGTTCTCTCGGTATTTTCGTTCATTTAGGATTATTGTACACGCGGCAGAACGATAATTTGCGATCATTTTACGATATATTGAAATATCGATTATCCGAGTCAAGTATGAGCCACGTACACGTCAATCAGCCACGAAGCGGAATTCTCGTGCTAAATTCGTGGTTTTTGTTTCGAACACACGGTACCAACATATTTCTGACCCGTAATTAAATAATTAGCGGAAGAACTAGGTCGCCTGTTAATCTGTATAACGAATTTGACGTGACGGGTGAAATAGAGTCGAACAAAAAACTTTGTTGAAAAGTCTCCGACGTGGACGAAATTAGTATACACGAATGAAAACATCGATGCAAACTACGATGCTATTTTTCCATTATCCAGACAAAATTGAAGTTACGTATCCTGACGATGAAAGTGTTTACGATTCGTTTTCCAACGAAACATCTATTCTTTTACCTCACATTTTGAAATTTGATGAAATTACAAATTCAACATGATCCAACAAGTGACAAAGGACAAAATAATTCGAGTAAACGTCGATTATTCGAAATTTGCTTTAAATGATTAATTATTCAAACGCAATTGTTTAAATTAGTGTATATAATAATTCTGAAACGACGTTTAAAGAAATAATTAACACCAAACAATAAAGCACCAAAAATCGAAGAAAGTTCTCGAACGAAGAGTATTGATTTTCAATAAACACAAAAAAAAATCGGTGAAAAATGCAACGAAATTCAAAATAACTGAGCATATTGAACTCTTTTTCATTTATTGAGAAAATTCATGATGACGTGACCGCATTGAATGCGAATTCTTTTTGCGCGACAAACATTCGCAACGTTTAAAATTTGTTTCAGTACTTTCACGACAAATTTAGTTTCCGATCTGGCCAATTATCCGAAAGAATCGTTTATCCAAATGTACGTTGAAGATAATTAAATATTTTATCTTCTCCATCGTTATACTCCTCCACTACGGAAACATTAAGAAAAGATCCCATTGAAATCCAACGAGAACGGGTTGTCCCTACTCATCTTGATAGGCAGAACCAGAAGAAGACCCAGTTTCCCATTATCTATTCCTATTTCCTACTACTTTTCTCGTTTTCAACGCGCATCTTCCATCGTAATCGCATTCTCTGTAAACTCGGTTAAAATCTCTTCTTCCGCTAGTTCCTTAGTTCTCCATTGACTTTTCTCCACGCTTCTGCTTTTCTTCCTCTTCTCACGCAATTACGATGCAACCCCATTCATGGAACCAACTCTACACAGTTCCGTTTCGTTTCCATTCTTCCCTCTATTGCCTCATTCTCCCTCGATACCTTGGCCTCCAATTCTCTCTCCCTCTCTCTCTCTCTCATTCTTTTCACGAACTCTCTCTTCCTCTCTCTTCCTCCTTTCTGCACCCCAACTTTGTTCCAGCTATCTCCATTCAACCCAGATCCCAACCCCTTCCCACCACCGTTGTCATTATACTTCCTGGTCTAAATGGGCCGACGCATTACCCCGGCTTACCTATCATCGTCCCTACCTACGATATCCAGCTTCCCAGATACCTCGCTCGAAAACTGGCACACTTCCGTCCACACGTCCGTCCGTGTCGGGCCTCAATTACCTAGCCGCTAATCCGATGTCTCGTCGGCCTTGAACGACCGTTTAACTCGGATCGAATGCACCATTGACTGTGTAAGTGACTTTTCGCCGAACCAATTGTCTCTTTTCCTATTTTCATATATATTCACCATATTGTTCTCGCGCGGAAATCTTGCGAATAAAGAAACGAAGAACTTGAATCAAGAACAAGAACGAAACTATCTCTTGATTCATTTTTTCGAAGATATATTTTGAGATAATACGCGCAATATATTATGGATTGTATAATTATTAAAGACAAATCAGGAATCATTATTTTAAAAAATTCTAATTCCTCAAGAAGCAAATAGAAAAAGAAAAGAATTCTTGTTCGTTTAATATTTTTACACAAAATCTAAGATAAATTTCGCCTTTCACCAGCCACCACGGATGGAAGATCTTGGAAGGGGAAAAAAAAAGAGAAAATACGTCTCCATTTTCAAGCAACCACTCCATATCTAGTGTGTCGGACGCGCGTGAAATTTATAGCCCTATTTGATAAACGACGCGGCAGAGCAACGCGCTCTTGGCCGGCAATAACGATTTAATTATTAACACCAGAGAAGTCACGAAGAATACTCGGTACGGAGATTGCCACAATCGCTAGAGCTAAATTCGGCGTCTCCGCGGAAACAGTACATTCGAACTAAACTCGGGATAACGACGTGCGCTCCCTCTTTCGAAAACTCGCGAAACTAGCGAAGGCAAAACCGAAAGAGAGAGAGAGAGAAGAGCGCGATATACGAAAGTTCGCAAGCGAAAGACGAAGGAAAGAGAACGAGACAACGAGGCGGAAACAGAGACGTCTCTGAGGTGTGTGCACAGATACACGAGCTGCAAACTGCATTATGATTTAATTAAAACCAAAGCCCCTCCACCCTTCTCTGTGCGGTGCACGCAAACGTTGCCACGTCGGCCTCGTTTTCGTTTCTCGAACTGGCCGAAATTTTCGCCAAAATTGTCGACAAATTAACGAATCCTCCGTCTCTCGCGGCCTCCCGCCTGATCCAGACTTGATAAACTTCTCAATTATCAGGATTAATTAAATTTGTCGGCTCGACGTTATGCTGGTTTTACCACTTGGTGACGCTCGGTATGGCGGCCGGAAGGATTAAACGAGGGAAAAACTAACGAATGTGCGAGTTGCAAGAAAATAAGGGGAAAAGGGGAAAATAAAATTTGGGGAACGGTAATACCCGGTAAGTGAGAGGGGAACGTGCAAGTTTGAATAACGAAGCGCGAAATACGGATCGAACTGGTTTGTACGGTCGTATCAATACCAGCAATTAAACGGCTGAGTTGTTTCAAGTCCTGAGTATCCTTTAAAAGAGGATTTTCGCGTGTATTTTGAAAAAGCTATAGGGCTGCAATTGGGAATGCTTTGTTTCAACAGAATTATCGAGCTTGTACAAGTGACGGATTTCAAGAATTGTCCGTTTTTGTTAGTGCTAAAAATATGCGAAGATTAAGTATTATTGAAATAAGAATTTAATTTTAACAAATTATTATTATTAAGAAGAATAAAAAGTCCGTTTGAATCTGTTTAGAACATAATACGTTATATAAATACTTTTATTTGGAATGTTATTTTGAAATTAATCCCTAAATTTTTTTATAGGTTTGTGCAATGCTAGATAAAGGAAAACTTTAGACATAAAATATTTAAAATTTAGATTCTATTCGCATCCTATCATATTGTTATAAAAAATATATCCAAATAAAATTATATATTCAAAATATTTAAAAATGATTTTGAAATTTTGACTTGTATAATGATGCTTTACGTTTTGATGTATAAACGTTCATTAAAATCTAAATTTTTTTATGAACTATTAATTATTTACTTTCATGTAAAGTAAGATTATTTTATAATTTCATTTGTAACGCAGATAATTTTGCATTTTATTATTATTATTCTTTCCTCAATTTAGAGTATTTGTTCGTAATTGCGAAATAATATTGGATTGTTGAGTAACACAACATTTTGGCATTTCATTTATTTAATTTTTACGCACGGTGTGACGCGCTTCCACGATGAACACGAATCTTTTTCCGCCGATTTCTCCGTGGCGCGTAACCAGCCAACATCGTGACTACTTTTTCCTCCTCTAGGACGAAAATTACAGTTTCCACGGAGTTTCGTCGTTAAGTACAGCCTGCACATCCGTGTTATAATGTCGGCCGCCTGTGTCCCTACTGACAGAACTTACGACTCCGGTAATACGTTTTCCATTACTGCTGGCCGAGGCTCGTGAAATGCCCGATTTAACTTCAACCCGTAGAAGTAGATGATAACGAACAGAAAAAAAGGGAAGAAAAGAAAGAAAAGAACTGAGGCTAACGAATCGTATGAAAACTACCGTCTTCAAAAAGAAATGAAGAGATATAATTTTTTAATTATACTTGCAATTTACAAATTTCCGTATCTTAGCGCGGATATATATGTATATATCATTAATGAATTCTGTCTCGAATTAATTTCTGGATAAAAGAATTATTTATTATTGTCTACTGATGGGATCAAAATCAATATGTATTCACGTATGCAAGCTCGGTGTCAACTGCGTAAGCCTTAACGATCGACAGTATTAAATTTGAGCAAGCATCATAGCTGCCAGAGAGAACTAATCGCAATCCCGTGCAGCCAGCAACGTCCCCAGGTATTACACTTGATCATTAGTCAGATCGTAAGCCAATTACAATACGCATAATTCCACAATAGGAATCTAATTCTGAGATACAATTTTCATTGAAACGAATCTTCAAAAAAAAAATCACATTTTGCTTTTCTTCTAGAACTTTGCATAAAGCGGTCCAAAATTAAAAGCGGTTCCCTTTTACAATAACGAAAGAAGTAGAAATGAATTTTTCCACTTGAAAACTCTCTGTGTATAATAACACAGTTGTTAGACCAAGCAGATGGATACTTTGTTCCGCGAAATATCCAATGCGGATCCTCTCAATGCAGAGGTGGCTGCGCTCTTGAAAATCGTCGCATGCCGAGGTAAATTTGTAAACAAGCGAACTAACATGCCGCGTGGAAATTCTTAGTTAAATCGTAAGCGATGCAAGGGATTGGAGGAACTGCCGTGTGACGCGTGTGTTTGCCGTTAGAAGCTCTTGCCGAGAGCTTAATTTCCAGAAGATCTGGAAAGTGGCGAAACTTCCGAGAGCTACGACGCTTTCAGCCGGAAGTCGCGCGTACTATCTTTCGACTCCTTTACCTTGCGATCTCCTCGAAGAGGAATCATGTGTGTCGTAAAGATCAAGATCGACACAATCGGTGATGCGATTTTTTCAATTTTTTTTAAAATATTGCTTTGAGAAAATTAAAAGTATGATTTATTAAATTGAATATTTTTGATTAAATTATACTTTAGATTTTTAAATATTAATTTTGACTTTATTTATCACGTTTATTTTTAAATACGTTGACGATATTTTCGATTTCTTATTATAAATTTTAATTTATTTATCACTTGTATTATTAGAGTAGATTTAAGTTAGAATTGGGGGATCAAGTAATAAGGTTTCGGTAATTATTAAATGCAAATAACTCTTTTGTAAATGTAAAATGAAGTGTCACATCGATAGTAGCTAATGTGTTAATGTGCATAATATAATTAATTAATGAATAATAATTGCGAAACATAATTAATAATGTGTATATGTAAATTTTTCGATGGCTTAGTGAACAAATATTACAAGTATATTTTTGATAAAAAAATGATTTTAATAAATTTATAAAAATAGATATAAATTTGATGTGCTCAAAGATAAAAAGAAAATACATGTAATATTTATGCATTAAGTATCGTAATATTATAATATATAACATATTTTTACTGTTGTATAATTTCATACAACGTGTTATGATAAGCAAAAGGAAATCAATGTTTAGGGAAATTATATCATAGAAAGTTGCACCCTGTTTCTACTAATATCATCCTCGAACTATTGCACAATTATAATTATTTGAAAACATACGAATCAAACGAAGATCCCAATTATTTCGAGGAAATGAAAGTATTCGAAATAAAGTAAATAAAACAGAGAACATTGATCAATGGAATTCAACGAGTCACAACCACAACGTTCCTTCTTTTTCTTTTTTTTTTTTCCATCTCTCTACTCCCCCTGCTTTCGTTCCATTTCAACGAACAAAATTCTAACAACGCGCGGAAGTATTGCGCTTTAATTCAAACCCGAGCAACTGTGTAATTTATATTGCCGTAATGCATCAAACGGCGTGACGTTTTCCTCGAAATAATATGCTTCTAGTATCTTTCACCTCTAAACAGAGACTCGTTCCTTTGTTCTGTCTTCCTCCTCTCCCATTCCACTACTTACACCTCTGTTTGATTTAATTTGCCTTTCGTTGTTCAACATCGTTTGAGGAATTAAAGCTGTACGATTTAATAATTTATCATCTTTACGCGGCTCGTTCTTCACTCCTTAACACGATATCGTCTTAAGATTGCGTATGTTCTCGCGTTCTCACTGCTTTTCAGAGATGTTCGATGTTAAATAATTTATTTTCGGTTTCGTATTTTCTTCGAGACGCGTAGAAATTTAAAATTCGTTAGATCATCGATAAAGAATTTAATTGGATCGAAAGATTAATTTAATCCGATTATTTTATCGATAGTGGATCGTTGCTTGTTGTAATGGAACTTGATGAAATTTTGCGTGAAAAAATTCATTCGGGTTGTAATACGATTTGAAAATTAAAAATTGTTCAAGTGATTGTGAGAGATTTATTAGATTGATTGAATTTAATTGATTTTTGTTTTTCATTTCTTTTTCTTTTTGAAAATTGGAAAGTTATCGATCTTATTGATTGTGAATAAGAATAAGTATAATTCGAGAGATAGAATTTCATTAAATTGAACTTGGTCACAATTTGATCTTTGTATTTAAGGAAACTTAACACGTAGAAAAGTGATAATGACATGAAGAGATTGACAATGAAAAAACGAATGTCGTTTCACTAGTATAATATATCTTACGTCTGATTCATCCAATATATCAAAACGTTGACTGATCCAGGACAGGAAACCGACGATATTCTTTTTTTATTCTTCCTATCCATCTTTTTAATACCATTTCTATCTGTTTCTGTTTCTATCTGTTTCATTGTACAGGATATTCCATTTCTCTCCAGCATATTTTATTAGTATTTTCATGGATATAAATGAGAAAATTTTTTTTTTACTTTTCAAATAAATTGAATAAACAATATTTTTCTTTTTATTCCACTCAAGTATCGTACGAGAGACAATTTTTCATAAAACGAATAATTTGAGGTAATCGTGTTACGAGACCATTCTAAAATATAAAAGTGAAATAAATTCAAAGTTATATAATTACGTAAAAAAAATTTCTCCCCAACATTGAAATATTTCGATCAATCATTATATAAAAATTTCCCTGTCTTGAACGATTCCAACGATTACAAAGAACACAGACGTGCACCATCACCAATCGCATCCTCATTTCCACCAGCTCCGGCCGTCTCTTTAATCACATCGTCGCAAATAAAAGACGGTCGTCCCTACAGCAGCCAGTCGCTATTGCAACTTTAATCTCCCTTTGTATTCCTCGACTGTTGATCCTAGACACCATTCAATTATTCGCTTGCCCCTTTCCATCTCGGTTAACTTCAATACTGCAGACGCAGCAAGATTTTTCCAATCGTTGTCACTAACATAGACAAAACTTCATTTCTTTACAATCATTCAATAACGATTGGAACCGAAATTACTCCAGAGAAGACGTTTAACAGAAGCGTTCTTACAAGATAATTAGCTTCTTGAGTGAAATTTAACGTTACTTAGCGATACAAAAATATACCAAGCATTTTCTTTTTTCGTGTGATAGATTAATTAGGTTTAAATTATAAATGCAATTCACGTAAATATACATTTGATCATAGACGACAAGAAAGAATCTTTTTTACGATGTTCATCCACGATATTTCATTCTTCTTGTTGAAATAACAAATTAAACGAAGATAATTAATTATCATGCTCATAGAGTTCTTCTTTCTAAATACTTAAATCATCTCGTACACAATTCGGCATTAAAACTCTGAAAAATAAATCTCTCAAAAGCTGCATTGTCCTTTTCCCAACATCATACGGTACGTGACTTAACAAGAGTCGCGAGTTTCACACAAATAACACCATGGACTCGTGTAGACAAGAAAGCAAACGTAAAGTACCAAGACAAAACTAACTACCCCGTTCCCTCTTTTGTCTTTTGCCAGTGTGACCCGGTCTGTTTGCTCTGGCCCAGAGTTTCGCACTCTCCTTAGGGTAAATGCCAACCACGTCGTCCCCTTTTTTTTCCTCTCGAACGGCACACTATCGTTCCTCCAAACTTTTCCTCCTCCGTCCTTCCTCCCTCTTTCCTCTTCTTTCCACTCTAATTTTGAATCAACCGCTATCCCTTCTCGCGTGTTATTTCACGAGACGTCTCGTGAAAGGTGTGTCTCGGATAAGTGGGGAAGTTTCATACATCGGTTTCACTTCGCCCTGTTGACGCGTAATGTTTGACGATCGAATTGAGATAAATCGCGGCGGAATAAACGATGAATTTCAATAGGAAACGTTTGGATAGCTTGAAAAGAAATCCCAGCACGGAATCGGAGGTTAAAGATACACGAAAGGCATACAGGCGAATATTTGAAAAACTAACATTTAGATTATTAATATTTAGAATTTATTATTAGGATTGATTTTAAGTTTATTTATAATATTTTTTCAGGTTATTTTTAATATTTTTTCTTGTGTTTATGCTTATCCTTAAAGATTTTTCATATTATTTGAAGAATCAAGTCAAAAAAAAAATATATCTATATACATAAAAAAAAGATGGCGTGGGAAACGAGCATTATATCGATCGATAATTGTTCATTTTCAATTAAATAGCGAAAATTGGATAGTACGAAAAAGCTTTTAATTTTCAAAATACATGATGTTTAGATTAGACAGATTTAGGTCAAGTTTGAATTGGCTTCAAGTTTAGTTTGAAATGAGTTTATTATAAATTAGATTTGAAGTAGGTTTTGGTCAGGTTTTCGAAATTGATAAGTCCCTTATAACAAATAATTACAGAATGTAACTTACGATAATATTCACACGCGAATTCTCGATCGACGAGTCTTTAATATTTATTTTACTCGGAAATAAGTAGTTTATTTTCTGTAAAAGTTGTATGCCAACAAAAAAGAAGAGTATCTTTAACCGAGCAGAATAAGGTATCCGAAGCGTTAAGAGAATAAGTACAAAGAAGATATATAAAGCTTCCTCATGGATGAAGCAGGCTCTTTGAACGTTTTCTTTAATACGAAACTTTGAAAAGTTGCAAGTTGCTGTTAAAACGTGAAAATAAAGATTAACTTGCGAAGGACAAGTTTATATAAAGTTATTTACGTTCCTTTCCCGTGGTTATAATTAATAAAATATATCGTGACTTTTTTTTATCCATGCATCGTTAAAAAGAGGAATTAAAAACTTTCTCCTTGTTTCCAAGAGAAAAATTATCGAATTTCCTTAAGAAAAAAGATACAAGAAATTGAAGAATATTTGAAGATTACTTAACGAAGAAAAAGAATGTTTGAAGGATGCTTTGGAAGTTTACTTTACAAGGGATATATAACTTTCATTTCAGCAATCGAGGGATAATTCGAGCGAACATTCTTAGCAGAAATTCTCCATATCTTCGCTTTTATTTTACTTTGAAAAATACCGGTTAATAATTGATCCTATTCGACGAGTTTCCTCCTTGTTCTCCCTTGGCCATGCAACGAAAATATTCTCAACACCCTTTCTTCCCCTCGCGTTACTTTTTATCCACTTTATGCAGCCAGTTTCACATGCACCGTGCTACGTATCTTCCTGAAGTTTTTCTTAACGTGTCCGTCCAAACCACTGGCAGATTCTGCGCACACCTAAAATCGTCGCCGTGCCTCGCATTTTATGAACCTCGTTCCAACAAGTTTGTACAAACGGGAATTTTGGCGGATTAGACAAGGCCAAGACTGACGCGGAATAAAATGAGCACAATTAATATTATATGAGTCACATAAAAGAGAAGAGAAGCTGCACCAATTATATCGAGATAAGTAAGATCAATTTTTGAAGAATTTATAAATGTCGTATCACGTAAAAACATGGAAAGAGAAATTTTGTTATCAAAACCTAAGAAGAAATAAAGAAACCTATACCTCTCTTCCACCACTCGATCTACGAAATAATAATTAAACTGCAGAATGCATCTGTTCATATGAAACTATTTTTGAAAATATTTTTCTGATAATTATAATTCTTTATGAGATATTCCAGTTAAAGAAAATATAATATTGTTTTAACAATATACAAAATTATAATATAAATGTCATCCCCATAAATGATAAATCAGTATTTGGTTCAAAGTTGTAAAAGGGGGGCAGAAATATCCCACTCTCGAAACCGTTCTATTCCGTTTCCACTTCGACAAACTTTCTTTATGTCAATTTACCTTAGCGAAGAATTAATTCACTTTAATTTATATTCAAGAACACGAATTATGCACATACATTACATTACACCGAATAACAGGAATAACGACGAGTTTATCGTTCGAATTTTCTCCATCCAAAATTATGAACCAATCCCGAACCATATTGTTAATTCACATCCATAAATAACAAACGTTTAAAACTCCATTCTCCGTTTCACTTCGTCTCATCCCATTTATACCATTTTTAAAACGCTATCATTCGCATTTTACGGATTCATTTTAACATCCTACCTAAAAAAAGTAAATGTAGAAATGTAGAATGGTAACGGGTCACCATTCACGAGTTATCCATCCTCTACGAAATTTCTCGACACGAAAATTAAAAAACCCGCGAAATCCTGTCATCACTCTCGAACATATGCGCGATTGTACAAACTTCCTCATCATTTCCTAATCAACACTTGCATCATCATCATCATCATCACCATCATCATCATCAGCGTATTTCGAAACGGATCCATTTCTCTGCAAAGTCTCTTTTTTTTCTATTTCTACAACCAGGTTTCACAGGTTTCCTCCCGTTTTCATAATCGTTACGAGAGCACATCGGCACCGATCCCTCCAACCCCTCACCGTGTCATTCGACCGGGACTCGGAGGGAAAGACACAGAGCGCGGTATTCTTTTCATTTAATTCCCGCGCGCTCTCGCGACCTGTTTAATGGATCCGCGAAT
This sequence comes from Apis dorsata, assembly GCF_000469605.1. NCBI lineage: Eukaryota > Metazoa > Arthropoda > Insecta > Hymenoptera > Apidae > Apis > Apis dorsata. The sequence continues at coordinate 666,822 of NW_006263427.1, forward strand.
ACGAGGGAGCCGCGCGAGGGAACGTTGTCCATTAACAAAACTGTCGCGAGATTCGGGCCAACTTGCCGCGTGACGTATCGCCGCGATATTTCAACTGCGAATTAATTAATGAACGCAGTATTTTATCGCGGGCCCGTGAGTCTTGACCTAGTAACAACTGTGGAATCGTAACTCGCGCGCCGAGTGATGGAATATGTTTCGAATATATCCGGTAATTAAATGATAAATTGGAATCTCTTGGAATTTAATTTTTCTAAAGCCAAATATTCTCGAAGATTTTGAAAGTCTTAAAAAGTTTTTTCATTCTCTTTTATTCGTATCGTCTTTATTCGTTTTTAAAGATGTTCTCCGTAGTGATTTGAAATATATATCGTATTGTATAAGAATATCGTTTCGAATGAATATTGAATATCGAAAGTTTTGAAAGATACGAAATTTTTATTTATTTGCCTCTTATTCTATTTCAATTCTTTACCGTGCATAAAAGGAAAAGAACGAGGAATACTACAGAGAAGAACGTTCAAGGCATTTGCTAATTTTTAAGTTTCGAATTAATTTCGAAATGATTCGAGTTTTAATGAATCGAAGCGAAAAATCATTAGAACCGTGTCAATATACGTTTCACGAACAAGAATATATTAACAACTGAACGATAATCCTTTCGGCTGGCCTCTATCAATTTTGAATTTACGCTGTTAAACGCGCGTTAGGTATACTGGTCCAAGTACTGAGATCAATTTTATTAATTAAAAAACCGGTACGTTGTCAGTCATAGAATATCAATTATGCATTAAGACAATAAATTTTGATATTCGAATAATTTTCGTGTTTTATAATAGATACTGATTTTATGATGAAATTATCCAAAGACAACCGAAGATCGATAGATAAATTTTGTCGAGAATTTTTAAGGAAATATTTTATAGTAAATTTTAATAGATATAGATTTAAAAATCATTATAGAGAAATGTTAAATGCATAAAGAAATTACATACGTATTTATTTTATGATGCTAGTTTTGGATTATTATATATTATCGTACACTGGTTATTTTCACGAAGTAAACTTCATAATGCTGAATTTTTTTATTTACCACATTACATTGTTATAGCGTAGAATTTTTTACTTGTGCTCATATGGCTTGCATTACTTAATCCAATTAAGTTACGGCTAGCCGTAAAAATTAAATACTTGGCATTGTTAATTATAACAAATTAGATATTTCGTATAATCAAATTTTTCGCCATCTACAACACACCAACAATGTTGATTAAATATTACGGATATTTATATTTATCAAATAAATAAATTTTTAATTATATGTCATAAAATTATTTTTCTTTTCGACATAATAAATTATTTTTTCCACGATTTACCCAGACATAAATTTCTCTATCAATTCGACGATATTTGCCAATGGTGGGATCGCAGTCAATTTTAGCGCAGTTTAGACAACGTTTTGTCACTCTTGCGTCGCGCAGTTTACAGCCTGACATACCGTGTAAATCAGCTTTAAATCAACCTGACGTGGACGAGAGGAAACCGAAAATGAAACCCGAACTGTCCAAAACCAGAAGCCGTCATGTTCATACTGGCTAGCATCGAACCGAATGTCACTAACACATCTCTCCTCCAAAGTATGGAATCACATATTTATCTGATATTTTATCTTCAATAATTCGATAATAAAATAAACGAAATTCGATTTCTTCTTTGATCCAATTATATACGAATTATATTGTAATGAAAATTAACTAAATTTTAAGAATATAAATTCTTAAAATTCAAACTAGATTCACACCATCGCTCATCGTGTGACATTGATGAACTAACGTAAAGACGACCATCCGGGTAGCCAAGCACAATTTTCGACAAGTGACAAAGTATGATCGTCGATTGAACGATCATCTTCCACGTTGATTTATCACCTATAAAACCAGTTTCTAATGAAACACGCATACTAACTTGCCAATTATAATAATTCATTCTCTTCTAAATGAAATCCTCAAGGAACAATCACGCTCAATCATTATCGGTATCCAAATTACCCAAGAATAGAAACGACAATTTAAATATCATAATTCTATCTTTATACGAATAACATTATTTTATATTTTCATTCATGACTGCCTATGCAATTTTGCTTTCTTTTTTTTTTTTTATTTTTTATTGACGCTCGATTACACACATAATGTGCGTGGAAAACAGGCATTACACAGATCGATAAATCGACATTCACTTTCAATAGGACGATGAAAATCGAAAAAGCCTCTTATCAATTCACTCTCTTGTCCATGAAATCCTTACATATTCACAAACTTCACACTTGTCGTCACAAAATCTACAACCTATCGCTTGTTGTTCAATAATCGATAAATTACGTATACAAAGACAACGCAAGTCGATCAACTTTATAGGTTACGAGATTGATATCACAAATATCGGTGCGCGATGCGAAAGAGCAAGAAGAAACCTGTGAAAATTGTGGAAACCCCCAAGCCGAAACAGGTGGACGAGGACAGTTGGCGCAAGCCTTTGGAGACGATCGCGATCAACGACGACGAGTGGTGGTGCATGGTGATCATGATGGTCGAGACGATCACCGACCACTCGAGATGCGTGTCGTTCTTCAACATGGCAGCTGAAGAGGGTAGGCGGAAGGCCATTTACCCTTTGACGTATCAGAAAACGCTGGCCAGCGTGAAAGCGTTGTCGAAGCAGAGCCTGGACAAAAGTCCAACGATTCAGGGGGTTTGTCGTTACGCGAACAAGATTCTGGAGACCGAAAACGAAACGCTGCCTACCTGGCTGATGGCACGGGTCATCAAGTACTTGATATATCGGGCGAGGGAGGAGAACATCGGCATAGTGAAAAGACTAATCAACCTGGAGCGCGAGATAGACGAGGAATATTGGATTATGCAGACAGTTGAGGACTGGGGTAGGCGAATCGGTGAATGTATCGATTTTAACCACGTCGCGTACAGAATGGTGTCGCTAATGTCTATGGGAAAGTAATTAGGAAGTGAGGAAATGGTACGTGGGTCGATACTAATTATGCCAATAAGAGCAAAATACGAGTGGGAAAATAATTTTTTAAATGAAACAGTTTCAGTGAAAATAAACGCGACTTATTTTATCGAGTCATAGGCTGCTTCAAATTTATGTCGGATCAAACAAATTTTAATTCGACTGATGTTTTTGTTATATTAATTTTTGCTGTTTGTTTCGATTTCTAGAATCAAATATGTCTCGCTCAATTGTATCAACATCCTATATAGAATCAATGAAAAAGAAAACACATGTTATTACGAGAATTGAGCAATTATGTCTTCGTTTTATTCATTATATAAAAAATATTGAAGCTTATTTTTATGTTATCGACAGTTTGTATTATAAACATCTACATATATATATATTTTTTTTTTAATCGAATGAAAAAATGACTAATTACTCATTTATGATATTCCATTTTCCAGTTCTCTAAAGCACGTTAAAAATAAGAGATTTTTTTTTTATGTTAAAGACATAAAAAAATGTAGAAAATTTCCTCTGATTCTTTTCGTCAAATTTAAAAATCTATAAAAATCGAATAAAATACTTTAAAAAATATTTTCTAGATATAACTATAAAGGACGATTTAATTATTCAATTTTCAATCTAATTATGAACATATCAATTATTATTTCGCAATACAATGAAAGAGAACGAAAAATTAATTTTCCACGCTGAAACGACGGTCCTAATTAAACAATTTGAAAGCGACAAAATAGTTAATTAAACCTTCCAATTTGCGATGCTCGCCATTGTTGTACGTATGTCGATCACCGTCTCGATAGGGCCACACTCAAAAAAATTCAGTTTGGATCACTTTGAGAAGAAGGCTAACACAAAATTGAGGAAACGCAACGAGGAATGGCGGGATGCCGTTTACATCGATGATGCGCCAATCAACGGACCTAACCTCTACGTAATCCTCATGGGTTTCCACGATCCAGATTTACCTTTACAATTGAAAAGCATTGGCGTGCCTTTATGTTGCATGCTGCAGATTAAACGGCCCAACGAAGAATTGAATCTCAACGTAGAGGAAGAAATAGTGGACATTGATGAAAGCAAGAAATTAGTTTTTTTCGAGAAATATAGCGTGACTAGGAACAAATTATATAACTTTTGGACGACAGTGGAGAAACGATTGCACGAAGCCGAATTATATCCAGAATATCATGACATTGGATTCCTCATATTCTGTCCACCGCGATATCCAAAAAGCTTGGATAAGAAAGAATACGAGGCTAACAAAAAAGATATATACAACAGAGTGTCGTATATCCTGTATGATTTTTACGATCTTTACAGGCAACATGGTAATTATTTGAAAAGTATGAAGATAGAAACGAATATTTTTGATAAGAGGATCGAGGAACCAAATATGAAAGTTTACAAATCCTTTATGGACACGTTCGATACCTTTCTTCCGGAATGTGTTTTACTTCCGTTGATAATGGTTGCAATGTTAATGCAAATTGAAGAGAACGAGAAGGAAATGAAGCAGACCAATATGGAAAAAATGAGTGATATAAGCGATATAAGCGATATAAAAATCAAGGAAGTAAGATAATCCTTCAGTTTATATTCATTCCTGACTTTACTTCAAGTTTGTAGATTTATAATCCAATTACATTAATTCGAATATATTTATAAGTTAAATTAATCGACTTAATTCCCCTATTTATATATATCTAAAATTATTATTAAACCAAAATAATATTATTTTACACCGCACAGGAATATACAGACAAAGAAGTGACGGTTGAGATAACTAGGGAATATCTGATATCCTACATCGAAGAAAAGTTAAAAACCCTCAACCTTAAATACGGCCTCGATGACGAAGTGAATGACAAAGGCCAAATCGATTACACCCTAACCGATATCGATCTAATTCTTCACGGAAACAAGATCCTCGAGGCTATTGTCGATATCTCCGCGATTCCTTTCTTGTCGAAACCGTCAGATTTAATCGACAATATTATATCCATATTACGGCATCCGGTTATAACGAGTGTTCACAAGAAGAACAAGATCACCGAGAAAAAATTGAAAAATTATTCTCGTCATATAGACAATCTTCGATACTGTTTCGACTTATCGATAAACAACGAGAAAATCAAGCATTACTTGCACATATTGATGTTCGACAAAATGTTGTTCGATTCGAAAGTTAAAACAAATAAGGTTAAAATTTTGGAAAAAATGAAGGAGGATGATGATCCGATGTACGTGCAAGATCCGAAACTTTCGATGAAACATTCCAAATCTTTACCAAGCCTGTACTCAGAATCCATGTACAAAGTTTACTTTCTCAGCGATGGTAACATCGATTACGGGAAAGTGTTTCCACAAATCGTCGAATGCTCACCCCTGTTCGATCTGGTGGATCCTCGAGAATTGTTGGTCCCTGGTTACTTGGAGGAGAACGTGTTCTCCACAAGACCGGCTAACAACTATCGTCTCGAAGACTTCAACGACGTCGAGCTATTACCGGAAGTGATTTTTCTTCAGCTTGTTTACCAGTGTCTACTCGCTTACGATCACGTAGAATTTCGATACTTCGAACCCACGGACTCTCTGTTACTCCACTTCCATAACAAATGGAGGATCAATGATGTGAGCGAGGAGGAAAGAATTTCTAACATCCGTACTCCGTTACGATTCGGTGATTTCTGCAAATACGTGGTGCCCGAGGAGCAGCAATGGCTGAGCCAGGAAGAGGAACAGAACAGATTGCAAATGACCAAGGAGATGGAGAGATTGATGACGAAGAGCGCGAAGATATACGACGAGACCATGTCCTTTCGCGATGAGGATTTCATTCTACCTGGGACCCTGAAGGCGAAATATGAGATCTACGATCTTAATAAACAGAAAACCAATAGAGATTTAAGTGAGTTTCGAATGGAAATAATAAATTGTCAGACTACACGCGGTTAAGTTGTTAAATTGAATCGGTAATGGGAGATTTTAATACACGAATAACAAATTTTTATTTCGTTTTGATTCTCTCGTAATGAATCTTGAAAAAAGTTATTCAAGATAATGAGAAATACGAATTTCGTATCTTAAATGCAATTATGAAAAATTTCTTTGTTGAAAATATATGCTCTCGATACGATTGAAGCAGGATCACTAGGATCTCTAAATTTTTTTTCAATTTAAATTTTCATTAAATTCTTTCAAAATATTAAAACAATTTAAACAATATCTGAACGATTTAACAAAAGAACTAACTACAAAAAATTCAATTGGAGAAACCAAGTTATCCTGCTCGAAGTTCTGAAGATTAGAAACGTTGAATCATTGTACGAGAAATAAAATTTACAATCGTCTTTCATAAATACAGTGTCCTATTCCTCTACTACAAAGAGTGGGAGAAAGGAGTTGAACAAAGGGAAAAAGAAAAACGATAAATTGTCCAGTCGAAGAAGTTTAAAGTCGGCCGATAACGAATGGATTTCGATACAAAATTCCGAAAAGGAAAAACGTTATGATTTTGTGGGCTATGATCTTTCAGACTTACGTGTGCAAATATCGAATCAGAAAAAGACATTTTTTTCAGCCGATGATACTTTGGTACAAGTCAATCTAGAGAATTGGTTGTACAAGAGCAAACGTTTATATATTAGTGTTACTTTGAATGGATACACTTTACGATTATCCCGTAGAATCGATATTCAGGAAAATATCGAGATACTTCACTTAACGAGTCGATTAGGAATCGTTGTTACCTTTCAAATGTCATTAAATTTCCCAGGTAAGAGTCTCATCGTGATATATTTATCATAATGATTCGAATACGTAATTAGATATAATTAAAGTATGCCTAAAGTATAACAAAATCTATGCATGATATGAATAAAGTTACTACCAAATTATATATAATATTTTATAATATTATATATAATATAAAATTAGATTCACACACTTTTTTATATTTAATTTTCTCCTATGTTAATCATTTGTGTTATAATATTATTATATACTATATTTAGATGCGACAAAAAATTCTGATTCCGGGCAAGATACAAAGATCGAATACCGAATCTCGTCACCCGCTGGTTTATTCGTAGAACCTATAACTGGTGATGGGCCGGAAAATCCGTATTATATCAAACAATCGTATTTGCAAAAAGGATATATTGATTACAAAAACAATCGCGAAATCTGTAGAAAGTTTTTGAGAAATGGAACTATTTTAAAGTGTCTAGATGATGGAACAATAATTATTTATCGTTCTAACGGGGTGATTGTAACTTGTACATCTATTGAAAAAATTAGCATCATTCGAAGTGAATATGACCAGATCAACGGAAAAAGCGGTATAGGTATTTGCAAAAATATTAGATTGAACGAGAAATAATATCGAGACAAATAATTATTAATATTAGCTCGTTAAAAATATATTTAAAATTATAAGAATTTATTCATTTAAGGATTTATTTCATTTTTTTAAAAGATATCAAATCAAAAGAGTCGAAAAATCCAAAAGAGAAAATTAAAAAGAAATCAACAAAATTTCGTTCGATCGAGGAAGAATCAGAAGAGCAGAAAACGACGGTGAGTGAAATAGCTGTTAAATTTCGTTTTAAAAGAATAATCTGATTTAGTAAGACAAGTTCTTGGAAAACATTGAATTCATTGGCACTCGATCGTTAGTATTATAAATATTGTAATCGAATTGAGATATAATTACAAATTAAAAAGCAAAAGATAAAAAAAATACTGATTTTCGTACTGAATATTAAATAAATATTACTTTACACTAAGATCTGTAATTGGATATTCTACCATTTCTTAAAGATCTATACCATTTCTTAAAGAAACACTGATACCCTATTTAATATAATTCTCTTTTTCATTCTAATTGTCCTCCTAAAAACGAAAATTTTTAAAATTATACAGGATTTCATAAATATCTAAAAAAAAAATTTTCATTTCAAAAATGACATGTCTTCAGAATATCAAACCAAACTATATCCATTTTTCTCCACTTGCAAAATTGAAACGAAAAAGGAAAAAATCTTAAAATTATGATACTTATAAATATTTAAAAATAAGATATTAAAAAACACTGATAAACGTTTTCGTTTTCGATTCAAAGCACGACATGCCTTCAGGAGCCTGAGGCGCAAATAACGTCAAAGTCGGTCAAAGTGTCACGATACACAGTCCTGAATCACGATGGCGAACAGTACGAGGTGTACAACGACTTGGTCGTAAGTGACCAGCATCGATTACTGGTGAGAATGGTATCGGACTACGAGGTCAACGAGAAATTCACGCGTCGCGCTGATGGTACCAACATGTTGCTGAATTCCAATGGAGAATTGATTGTCAGATTTCCAGGTATGTTTCAGCATGCTTGCCACTTTGCGGAACGGATTCCAATTTCTGCACCCTATTATACGATTTCAATGAGATCGGAATTTGTAAGCCACCATAGAAAATCAATGCTCGAACGAATCGATGAACGAAGGTGACAATTTACTTTAGAATCATTATCTTTAACTTCATAATGATATATGATTATTTTTACATCTAATTTTTATACTTATATGAAAGTATTATTAAATGACACGAAATATAATGAATTTAGATTTAATTAATCCTTAAATAATGATGTACTTTTTCTAATCGGAATATTTGTCAATTTATTTTTTCAATGAACTTTATTTAATTTGGTATCGATACTTTAGCCAATTTATATAGTTTTTTATTTTTGACTATTAAACTAAAATCGTTAAAAATTTGTAATATTTCTTGTTCTTTTTAATAAAATTGAAAGTAGAATATATCGATATAGATTGAAATAAAAATAATTTACCAAGTTCTCTAGTTTTACTTAGAATTAGACGAAATTGCTCTAAATTACGATCGAAGAACGATCATCAAACTAGCGAAAGTTCGTGACTTTTATTCTAAATTTCCCTTCCCTCGAGTGAGAAAAGAAAAAATAAAATTAAAAGCTAGTAGAATCATTACATGAAAGTGCAATCGACGCGCTTTGCTTCTCGTGCAAGTTCCTCAAACGTTTGTAGAAACTGCATTCAACCGAGCAAACAAAATACGGTGGAGATGAGGAAAGTTCAGATGAAAGTTTATGAACTTGGCTTTCGTATACGTTATGCGAAAATACCTTGTATAATACAACGTGGCCTACGAATCGTTGCATGATTTTACAACAACTGTAACATAAATATTTACCACTGTGAAGTTTGATAACGCTAAATCATCGTGACGCGTTTAACAAAATAGCATGCATCTATATAAAATAGATCGATATCAAAAAAAGAAAAAAAAGAATTTATTTGTTATCAAACATAGAAAAAAGAATATTAAATTTTCAATAATCCATATCGATATTTATTCATAAAACTTTCGATATTTTGATATTTTTACTTGTGAGAAAAATAATAATTAATTTTAAACTATATCAATTAAAATTATATTCATATAGTTTAAAGAATTTAAAAAGCTTATGTATTTTTCTATATCGAATATTTTGATATCTGAAAAATACATATTAGTATGTTTTATTAGTATGTTATATTAGTATGTTTTATCGATACTCATGAAAGTATTCAGTTTGTTTTATTTATAAGCGATTCATGGAAAGATATAAAACTCAGGAAAAATTTTATCGGTGGCAAAACTGGTTTCAGATAAACGTGACTTGCAGCTACGCAAGACTTGAAATATTTGGATGTACATATCTTGACTTTTCAGTTTATGAAGTTTATGAATAAATACATAAACTCTTTAATAATACGAATCTATCATTTTACTGTTATCTTCTTTCATTTCTATATTTATTTCCTCGATGACAAATTTTTTCCTCATAAACATTTTTTTAACATCACTATTAATAGAATTAATCATTGTAATTTCATAATTGAATTAATGAAATTTCTTCTTGAAATATTAATCAAGATAATAAAGATTTAGACATATCGAAATGGATCTAAGAATATACTACGCAAACTTCTTTTCCTAATCTTTCGAATTTATTCTCAGCCACGTTTATATATATAAATGTAGAAAAAAACAAAGCTCTAAATATTTCTTACTAACAAAAAATTGAAGACTAAAAAAAATTCTGAACACCATTATAAATCTTAAGTGAATTTCACACAAATAAAATCTTTTTTCAAAAATTGTCTATGTAGAGAAGAATTAAGTAAGAATATTCCTTTATTGGAGTCCTTGAAGACTAGCTCTGAGAATTTGGAAAAATTTCATTCTACATTTCTTATTTATTTTCACATATAAATTAACCATCTATTGAAAATTCATTTGTAATGTTCAATTAATCAATTTCATTTATATTTATAAATATTTCAATTTGATTTATTTACTAAAAATGAAACTTTGAATGAGAAAAATGTTATTCTCCTGTTTTTCGATTTATTTCTGCAAATAATTTTGAAGAAATATTTTATATATTGCACTTTCGATCCTAGTCTTACATTAATCTCATATTTTCTCTTTTCTCATCCGATAATTTTCGAAAACTATCAATCGATTAATCGTTTGATATACAAGAGATTAAAAAGATATCTCGTATTAAGAAAAAAAATCTCTACATACAACCATTATAAAAATGATTTTAAAAGTTTTATAGAAGATTTTTATTGACATTGCCAGAGATCTTGTGTAATACGAAATTCCTACGTTTCAGATAGTACGTGTATCACGACCAGTTATATCATAGAAGAGGAACCAGTGACGTGTGAATGGACTGAGGAAGAAATCCAACAATACGTATCATCGGGCAAAGAAAAAAACGAAGACGATGAGGATACGAATTCCATGGATTTCGTAAAGAAACAGATAGATTACAAGAAAAAAATAAACGAGTTATTGACCGACAACACTTTCGTTTCCATTCTGTTGAAGTGTCGGATGGAACATAATAACTATGCTACGGTGTGCTATGATCAGTCAGCACTTACCTGCACTTTATCAATGCCCGACGATCTCCGAATCAGAATATCGAGAGAAGGTCATTACGAAGTTTCGATGGCGGATGGAGTTAATCTAAATGTAATCAAAACGAGTTAGATGAGATTCGTTCGAAAGCGAATATTTAATGTAGTAAAACTCAAGCAAAGTTTAGATATATATACACACACATATATATATATTAAAACATAGATTGACAATTTTTATGAGAAATTACGATTAAATTTAATTTCGAATAAATTTGAAAGTAAAACTCTTCAGAATTGTTTTTGAGAACAGATACTTTTGCAAATAGATACAACGAGAATAACTATCTGCTAATCCATTTGAAAAAGAGTTAGATTGAAGAATATTTTGTTTGCAAGTAGACATGATGTATTCATTTGTTAAAAAAAAAAGTACTCTCGAAAACAATCATTGAAAGTTTCAAAATTAATTTTCAATTTTGTTGCTCTTAAAAAAATCAATCTTTTAAATCAACGACTAAAAGTGATCTACGAATATTCTTTTTTCGATAGATCACCGGAGACAAAGTATTGTTCAAGGGAAACATGTGCAGCATATGCGGCAATCAGTCAACATCCACGTATTATTTCTTCCCTTCCATGGTATCAGACATCCTATTCAGTACCATCGATGTCTTTGGCAACGTATTCGAAGTGAAAAATGACGGGAGTACGACTCATTGTCGGAATTTTGAAATTTTTAAATATCAAAAACATTGCGCCGATAACTTAAGCGAAGAAGAAGAATCTTACGAAGAAAGGTTCGAGGAAGGAATGTTTGAACCTTTTTGCAATCACGAGACACTAAGCTTCAAGACAAACGGACTTAACTACAGGATATTCGCGATGAATCGAGATTTCACGGGTTACGAGTACATTCATCGTCTCGTTAGAAATCAAATAGAATTGATGGCAATGATCGATAAAAACACAAGTATAATTTCGTATCCAAATCCATATCAACCGACACTTCATCGCCTTGTCATGTTTTACCCTGTGTACCCAACAAAGATTACACTGGCATTTCCGGTTAGATTAATTGCCTCTATTAATTTTGATATCGAATATTTTAACGAAATAACTTGCCTAATATAATTTGCAGAATGAATTGTATTTAACGTTTAATTCTATATTTATATTTATATATCTATATTCTGTATCTACAGATTCTTACTTAATTCTAGCAACGTAGATAAAACAAAGAAGATGAAACATAATAAGAGCTTTGTTTGTTCTTGGCTCTCAGCTTGAAGATGAGAAAATAATTGAGAATCGTTTATTTTCTCATTATCTGCATTATTTATTCTGCAAACTTTGAAATCAAAATGTTTCCGCATTTCGTCAATCATGAATTCTAGTTTACAATAATAAGAATAATAATAGAAAATAAATCTGACATCTATCATATTAACAATTTTGATCCCGCTAAAATATAGATCCCGTTTAAAAATAAAAATAAAAAAAGAAAAAGAATTTGAGATCACAATAGAAGAAAAAAATTTTGATTCTCTTACATACTTTTAATTAAATTTCCCGATTGAAATACAAAGATACTACTTAATTTTCCATTATCTTGTATTACCTATTATACGCGATAAAAAAATCTCAAAACTTTTTACTAGAAATTCGTGCTTTCACAGAGAAGAATAGTAATTATGAAATATAAAATATATTTTGATAACGAAATTTGTAAAATTATCAAAAGAAAGAAATTAACTTATTTAGAAAATAATAATAATAATAATCTGTTTCGATATTTATTGAATCCCAACCAGGATTTTCACGTGAAGCAAAGGAACTTCGATAGAAGAGAAATATTACGAAGCACTTATTCAATACCGTATGATTGGCTGTTTCCATTTGGAAGGAATGATAATGGTATTTGGGAAAATACCCACGATTTGCCTCTACTGGACCATGTCAAAGCTCTACCGAAATTATTGTATATTCGTATTTTGTGTGGCTTCAAGGAACCAAGTGGAAATGCGGTGATCGATATCCAAAGAGCCCTTGGACGCTATTGGATGTCTGTTAGTGAATTAATGTCCTTTTTACGAAGCTACCACTGCCAGATGTTCCAATTAAATTTATCGGGCCGGTCACGTTTTCTTTTGCATATTATGCAAAGTTATCAGGGTTTATGCCGTTAAAATTCGGTTAGATAACGTTACACGGTCAAAACGCTTCCCTTCCGGGGAATTTAACTGATTGAAACGTCACGAAAATAATTACAAATGCAGATAAAGATAAGAAGCAGATTTGAATAAATTTCATTCCAAATGAAGATAAAAATTAGGAATTTTAAATGATGAATTACGCGTATATAATTATTCGTATAAATATGTGAAATGTTTTGTACATTTTGCGATACATATTTGATAATTTAATTAATATTTCACCTTTTCCCTTTAATTTTAAATTTGCATATGTAATAAGTTCATAAATATTTGGCCACTGTCGAGAATTTAAATCAAAAAATTTATGTTATAGCTCAAAAAAATTTTATTTCTCCTTTTTAACTTTTTCATGAAAAATCCTTATCTGATTGTATCGCAAATAACAAAAGATATCCTGTATTTCTAAACTGAATAATTATCAATTTATATTATTCACAGTGTGCAGATATTAAAATACATTACATATTAAAAATTTATACAATAAATTAAACACTTACACTAAAATTTACATAAAATGATAAAATGGCCGAACATCAATGATGACATGTATTAATCTCAGAAATTTTATTCTCAGTTGATTCGTGACTCCGATTTCCATCCATCTCTTATAATGGATCAAGAAGAACGAATCTCGAAGATGGAGCCAGTATACAATTATCTCGAGGAGAATCTGTACGAATTATCATTGGGTAACAAAAAGAAGATCAACGTCGAAATATACAAATTTGGGTTAGAAAGAAAATGGATATTACCAAAGCCGAAGATTAAACGAAAATCAATAAAGTACGAAGAAACCCTCAAGTACAAGATCATGAAAAAAGAGGAGCTGAGATGGTACATACGTTGCATGAGGGAGAAATTTATTCTACCTTATTTTGAGAATATTACTGGCACGTGTTTCCTTTGGATAAAGGATTGTATGGAATACGCGATACACAATTAAACGGATTTCGATCCCTCGACTTCGATCAGATCGTGACGGAGTTTGTAATTAAATTTGGATTAACTTGTTGGTCGACACCGTGCTTTCTACGAATTTTTTTCCGGGATTAAATCAATTTGATCATAAAGCTTTCGTGCCGAGACCACTACTACTCGTGGACAAAAGTTCAAGGAACGAGATAAACTCGCGCGGAACTACGGCTAATAAACAACTTCCGGTGAAAATTAACTGAACGCGATTATCTCAACGAGCAAATAGCGACGAGATGTTGGAAGAAAAGGATAATAGAGGTCGACGTCGTTTGTATTCAGAAAGAGGGAAGGTTAGATAATTATGAACTGATTATAAATTAAAATCCTAATTATATCTTTGATATACCATTTGGTCTTTGGTCTTTTGTATTAATAATTCTGATAAACGTCTCATATAAACGGAAAATTTATGATTATTTGATATACTTAATTCTCGTTAGAGAATCGTTTAAACGAACTGTAAAATCCTATCATCCTAACAATTGTATTAATTGTAATCTAATCAATGTAATATTACACGTGAATAATAATAAACTAAACATTTTAACCATAATTGGTATGATTTTTCTTTTACAATGAAAGTATTTAAAGATATCTTGTTTCAATACAAGTATATTAATTCACGCGTCTGGCCATGATTTATTTATATCTTATTTTATTCATCGATAATGAATCAAATAGAATAATGCACACAAAGTACATCGATTATCAATTATTCGAATTTTTGTTATTATTAGATATATTATTAGATATTTCTTCGTGTATAATAAATATCTATACTTAAAAATTCTTTAATTTCACGTTATTTTATAAATTTCTTCCTAATTATTCAAAAGAATTTGTCTTCTAATTGTAATTAATTCGCGCGCTAGCCAGATATAAAACGATTTTAATATATCTAGATCTTTAAACAAAGAAATACACATTAGCATTTTCGTAATAATCTTCGATTTCGAGGATCAAACGCAACTCTAACCGAAGAAGCGAGTATCCTTTATTCTCGCCAAGCTTCCCTCATTTGTAATCGGAACGCGAGCAACGGAAACAGAAGGAGCACACTGGAAACTTGGTTTCAACTTTCAAAGTGTCCGACGCACGTATCAGACCATCACGCGAGAATTTTCGATCAGCTCCTCCTGTTTACCAACCCACTTCTACACCATTTATATAAAGCCAAACACCTCGACCCGATATCTAGCATGTTGCCAGGCATTAAAATGAATCACTGACGCCTCCCAATAATATCACTCCCGAAAACTCGATCTCTTGTATCGAGTTATGCTAATTGTCTCTCACGCTACACAATACAATCGGACATTACCTGTTTATCGTATGACACGAAGCCAATATTATCATATCATGAAAATCATCGACATCAATCAACACCAGTTTAAACTTAAATTAAAAAATTCGTCCTATAGCCTCTACTTTCGATAATGAATTTCCATTTCTCATAAGAATATTAAATAGGCAAAACTCACTTTGATTGTTATATAACATTCTGAATATGTTAAATGATAAACGCATATTGTTATTATGCATGAAACAAAGTAAATTAAAAATCTCTCAAAGAGACTGCATTTACATTGGCTGATAGCCTTGCAGGAGCGTGGTTGGACGAACACGTTACAATAAGGTAACTTTATATTTTCAATATTGAAGAGCCTGAAGAATAAACGGCTCAAAGAGCGTCGACAAACACAGAATTCACGCTTCCTGTCCATCACAAAAAAGGGGAACAAAATACGTATGCAACAAGACTATATACAAGTAGCACACTGTTTCCAAAGAATGCAAAAGTTTTAATTTTATACTTTTCTATTTTTTAATTAATGACTGAATCTCTTAAATTTCGATATTTTGTTTGTAATAAATAAAAGAAGTATGAAAAATATACATCTTTTTAATTCCTAATCCCTGAATCGAACGATTAACACTGATTTAACGATTTGGGATTAATGGTGAATGAGTTGGGTGATGGTAGCGTGGTTTAAGATACCGGGGACATTTTCGTCTCGCATGCACGTTTTTAGCAGCTGGTGATTTCAGGACGCGTGGCAGGAATACGTGTGGAGTTAGAAAAGGGTGGTTTGGCATCGTAAAGGGGTAACAGCCGTCACAGTACCATATGCCTGGGACATTATTCGCGAAAGTAGAGAAGACTCGTAAAAGTATGGCACACGTTTTTATACTTTCTTCCGTTTCCTTCCCTTGGTCGCGTTACCATTCTGTTTTTCCCTTCGTTCGCGCGTCTCTGTGGTAGATGGGGAAGGAACGAAAGAAAGAGAAATCTCTGCTTGCTTTCTAAAAAGAAAGTCTCCCTCTGCCTGTTCGTTTTTCCGTCGCTTCGAATCTTTTTCGAGGTGTTGATGATGTTTGTCGGGACTTTATGTAATTTCATCTTCTTTTTTTCTCGGTTGCAGCGACGTATTAAATGTCTCGTGAAATAAGGAACGCGATCGTGTAACCGACGTGGCTTGTAATTTCAGACATTGAAACGATGACTGCGTTGTTTTTATCGTGAGATTTCGCGACAATCTGATGTACAATTGGATGAAGAACGAAAATGTATATATTCATGAAAATTATGATAAACTTTTCTCCGTTTAAAATATCCTATTTTTCTTTCTTTATTTCCATTTTTCAAGATCTGTTGCAATATAATATTTAAAGTTCCATTCGCCTTTTACCTTTCATCAACTCTTCGAGGGTTATTCCTTGGAGATATCAGTAATCGTGTTTCTATATTTCTTCGTGGAATAATATTTTATGCGATAGGTTTGGTAAATTGCTTTTTTTTTTTTTCATCTGGCAGGTGAAATCACGCGAAATCGTTCAGAGACCGAGGGCCGACTTCGTATTTCCGGTTATCCCACACCCTCTTGAAGGATTTTGCTCACGTATTTTTAACCTATATCATTTCTCCGTCCAAAATGTCATATGATCTAACATGCAGCAAGAAAAGATCCACTCTCGTTATAAGTATTATAGTATTCTCTCATTGCATTTCGGTCTCACTAGGATCCTATCATCACGATCTCTCTTACCTCCAACTCTCATCATCAACATTTCTATCATTTTATCAAGGATGAATTGAACAAATTATGAAAAATGATAAAATTTAAAGAAAAGAAACTCGAAACTTTGGAATATTCAATTATATACATCACACGATGATGTATGCTCGTACTAAATTATCTTCTGATACTTTGTTATATTTTCTAATATTTAGGATCAATTAATCAGATACTAATTACTTTTCATACTAATTTTCTATAAATTTTAGTTTCTATATACCCAATAACTACAGAAAATATTTATCTAGCCTTCCAATGAATCCTTTTTTACGAAATTCTACAACTTCTATAATACCAAATTTATAATGGGACAAAATTACCGAAATATTAAATAAAAATATCGTTATGATATCATTCAAGTATTATAACGTGCAATAAGTCCCAATTCCCTTTGTAACTCGATGTTCAATTGCTCGAAGTGTTTCGAACTTTATTCGAAGGGACTGTATCGAGAACAGACGCCGAGGTAATAGACCGGAAACAAGCCTAGTAATACGTAAAATAGGAAAGAGAGGCGGAATACAGATTTCCAAATATACGCTCGAATATATCGAATCGTGGGGGAGGGAGAGCTTAGCCAGGGCTTGTATACGGACGTTTACGTATCACGTTATTGGACAAAAGTTGCACCATCGGTTTTAGACGCGACGCGATCTGATTTATCGGCCGGCACAGATTTTTCGGTACGAGAGGGAGAAACTACGAGACGGGCCATTTTTCTCAGGCTGCAGCTGGATAACGCGCGACTCACCCCTTCCTATCCACGTCCCACCCCTGTATCTTTCTCTTCGCTCTTTATTTCACATCTTCCATCGCGTTCTATCGTGCTTCGCCCAGTTCTCTCTCTCTCTTTCTGATAACAAAATATATAAACGATTAGAAGTGAATCTATACAATCGATACTTTTGACAAAATTGAGGAAACTAAAACTGCGACTATCTATATGTTGGATATACGTTATGTTATTGTTCGAATACTTGTAATTTTTTAATTTCTATTTCTATTTTTATTTATATAGAATAATAAGATTAAGAAATAATTATCTATTTTTATTTAAATATATATATATTAAATATTCTTGAATGAAAATGAAAAATTGGTAAATTTGTATCTTTTGGTAATCAGAATAATTTGAATAACTAAATAAATAAAATTCAATAATACAATTTCAAATCCTATGACTATTTTGAAACTATTTTGATACTCAAGTATAACTGTACATGAGTAATTTTTGTAAAATTTCCTAATATGCAATTAATATAAGTTTTGAATTACTATAAATATTGATATTAAACAAAAACAAAGATATCTAAATAAAAATAAATAATTATTTTTTAATTTTATTATCTCACACAAAGAATTAGTAATCGGAAAATAACAAAAGTGGAGTATCCGAATAAAATGAATTTAGATATTTTATCTCATAATTATTTATAGACTCAATATCAGCTAGAGATAGTTAACGCATTATGGAAGATATTGATGTTACAGATTATACACCTGGTTATACTGATTGCCGGAGAAGGGAGATTGATTCGTTTTATTCTGGATAATTGATATTCCCAATTCATGATCAAACGTATCCCTTGGATCACGGTTCATCCATATGCATGCAAACACGTATCAATCAATATTGTTGTGTAACGTTTTTACTTCTTCCATAAAAAATATTAATTTAATATTTTTAAATATTATAAGGGCCATTAAATCGTTCAACTCTATAGTTTTTTAAAATTCTATAAAAACTACAATTTCGATAAATAATTTCGAATCAATTATCAAATGATTTTTTTTTGATTTTTTAAATAAAAAAAATTTTATTTTATATTTTTCTACACACTTTTATTTCTTCCTATTAAAGAATAATCTTACGTCAGTTTCTAAATTATTTTCGAATTTTATATAAATGCTCTCCATCTTTAAGGGATACCATGTATCAATAGCAAACGAACCGATCGTTCTTCCGTTTCAGTTTTGTTTGTGCACATTCGTCTTTATGACGATCTATTTCCGATTGAATGGCAATACATTCTCCGCCGGATATAATGTGGCTTTCGTTCCAAAAAGGAAAAAGAAAAAAAAATCAAAAAATAAAATGGAAAAAAATTCAGAAATGCTATTTTTAATCATTTTTATACCTCTTTTATACCATTCGATATCTTTATTAGCTACATTGTATAAATGCCTTTTAATTTCATTGAGTTTAAAACAGAACGTTGGTGCTAATTTTATTTAATCTTGTTAAATTTACAAATGTACGCCTATTTCCCTTTATTTCCCTTCTGCATTACCGATCGTGAAAATGATAATTTTATCTCTTTCCACCCTTGTAATCCCTCAGTTTGTGTTATCTGTGTTTATCTATGTTTTATTTTGTTCGCAAATTACAAACGTAAAAACGAAGAACCACGTTGTTTACGACCGAGCCAAGAGCGCTTTGTATTCTTAATTCTCGCGAGGTGAAATTAAAGAGAAAAATAAAAATCCTGAAAATTTTATCTTTAATTCTTGATCTTTTTATAATCATTCGTCTCAAATTTATTTCTCCCTTTTCTTACGTTGCATTTCAATTTTACTAAAAATTCTATACTACAACGCCGTGAAACATAATACATTAATTCTTTTAAGATATTTCTAAATAATTTTTAAATTCCTAATTATTGTCTTACTTCTTCCGAATTCTGAATCAGAGAAATTTAAAGAGTATAGAATTATTTTTTAAATTCACGAACGAAACAGATATTTTCGGTGTTGTTCTGTTCAAAATCGAGGTTTAAAATGATTCTTGGTTTGTTTGTTTTCAGCGCACGTAATAAGCACGCGTTTCTAGTAGCGGACCAACCAGCAAGGATTTTCCAAAGACCAACTCTAGAAAGCTATGGCTCGACCGCAGGTGAATAAGGGATGAAGAGTCGTTTTAGGATTCCTCTTACAAAAGAGGAGAGCTGGTTTAGCGGCAAGCTTCACCTATACGAATTTGCATCGCGACTGCGCCTGATTTTTAAATCGCGTATTACTGAAATACAGCCAGTCAAATCGCTCAATTCTTTTAAGTACTTTTCTTTTTTTATCTTAATATAATTTTTCGTATTAATGTTAAAAATTTTTCCTATCTTTGAATTTCTAAATGTTTCTTATGATATGAAAAAAAAATAAAATTTGAGTATATTAATATTTTAATATTTTAAATAATCTACATTTTAGTGTCCTAATATTCTATTATTTTAATATCTTAATATTCTATTCTTTTCTTTTAATATATTAATATCTTAGAGCAATTTAAAAATATTAATTAACTTAAATTTGAATCTATCATTGTTTGAAAAATCAACTTTTCATCGAATTATAATGATTATTGAAAGTTTGATCACTGAAATGATTACTCTTCCATTGGTTAGAAAATAAATGTCATGTTGCACATTTTCTAGCACATTTCCATAGGTTCATAAAAGGTGTAATTACATTTAAAATTTCGTTACGGGAACGAGAAAATTTTATAGCTCTCCCGATTTCATCGAATACGATGAACAAGAGCGGAATTATTATCGCCGGAGCAAAAAGTTCATTATCAGTTTTCGATTCCGAGGTACGAAAATTCGATTAAAATTGACGGTAATTAAGAGAACCACGTGCACCTCGTGTAACGATATACTGTCGACCGGCTTATAATAGCGCTGAAAATAAAGTGGAAAATTTGAGGAATTAATCACGCGAACTCGAACTCGAACCTCGATAAAATTTAACTATAAATTTTTTTTAATTTTTTCTGAAATTTCTCCCTTCAATTTATTCTATAAATATTGTGATACTTTTAATTTACAAATGAATCTAACGAAAAATTTTTTTTTAAATTTCCGACATATAAAATATAATATGTAATAAAATATATAATAAAAATTTAAGCTTCAGAGACAACATGGTTATTCTTTAATTTTATTTGAACATATATTGAAATATTAGGTCATTCCATAAGCTCCAAAATTGTTTAAAAAAAAAAAATAATTTCAGTATATGGAAAAATAATATAATAATATTAAATTCTTTTCCAAACAAATTTCTTGTATCTCCAATTAAAAAACTCATTTCTGATTTGCCATATGCCAAAAATTTTGTTAGAAATAATTGATAATATTTTGATGATAATTTACAAAAATATAATACATTTACTCATATTTATATCTATTTTATTTTTTAATTTTTGCTTTAATTAATAACAATATATTTTTTATCAGAATGAAAAAACTCTTTTGTGATTATTTAATATAAAATTTGTTTTCAAAGCTACTTAGTTTTTCATTATAAATTATAATCATGATGATTTAATCTTGTTTTCAAAATTTCCAAATAATTTTTTACTTTTGAACTTTTAAAACGACTAACTTATGGTATGACCCAATAATTCGTATCTCTCTATTCGAAACCATTTTTAAAATAATACAGGAAATCGAAATAATCACCGAGAACCGTAAAAGTTGGGTAAGAATTCATTTTAACGAAAATCTCGAAATTCGGTAAGCTTCTCCAATTATCGACTTGTTACGTTCTTGTGCGAGGAAACGGCCGTTTTGTGCCTCGAACAGTTTAAACAAGTGAAAAACTTTTGATAGCTCGGTAATAGATTCTTCAAGAAAAGCTTTACCTCCGTGAAAAAGTTGTTTCGTCTATCTCAGAGAGAAATAATTTAAAGTATCGCGATAATGAATTTTCACGATTATATCGTTGAGTAGTTCGATTTGAATATCATTCTCGATAGATATAGTTACCATAATTGAATACTGCTCATTTCCATTTTAAAGGAATCTTTTTTATGACAAAGATTCTTGGGATACGAATAAATTTGAGACGAAAGATAGAAGGTGTCGTAAATTATATACTTGAAATAATTTAAAATTGTAAAAATTTTTTTATACAAACCGAAATTACTCTTTAAAAAAAAATCATAAAAATTAATCTTTTGAAATTTTAATTTAATTACTTTTTTTAAATCCTCTATTCGACAAAATTATAAATAGACCAATGTACCAAACATAGCAAAAGATACTTAGTAATTTTAAGGAAATTGTCCTAAATTAGATAAACTAACCAATCTAAATAAATTTTAATTCGAATTATATTACACTCCACCTGTTAACTCTCTACTAACAAGTTTTCCTAATAAACTTTCTAAAACTTTGTGGTTTAAAATGCATTCCGCTTACGTTTCAAAATTATCCTAAAAAATATTCATACATCGATATCTATATACACATACACACAGGATATGAATATGCATTTATAAAATTTTGACTAGGAAGAAAGTCCTCATATTATCTTCGATCGTTGAATCATCGATCCTAGCCAACTTTTCGCGTTTCAGAAAATTCGCCTAGTCCACGAAAAAACAATTTTCCGCGTGTATGTAGCCGAAATTTCGGAGCTTATCGCGGAGAAAAATTTTTCTCCCGACGAAAGTTAGCAAACGAGAAATAATTTCGTACGTGGCTCACGAAAATATCCTACGTAATAAAAATGATCGTTGATAAGTATATTCAGAAACAGAAAGTTGGAGAGATAGGTCGCACAAGAACGATCGTTCGTCCGCAAAAACAGAAGATAACTTGAAAACGTTATTTTGAAGGGACATGGTGAAAAATTATTTGCGTTCGTGAGAATATACACGACGGTTTTTATCAAGAAAAACAGAAGAGGAAAGGAAGGAAATTGCTAAGTAACGTGATTCTTCAACGAAGGATAAAAGTTTCGATATGATCAATTACAGTTCGTCGAAATATAACGATGTTATATAAATTTAAAGAAAATATAAATGAAAAATATTTTTTTTCTAGAATATCTTTGATATTAAATATTGTTAGTAAATTTATGTGTCAATAAAAGTTTATCAAATTTAAAGAGATTCCTTTGAAAAAATTTTTTTTCGAGAAAATCGAGAAAAAAATTGCTTTACATCTAATCTATTATATGCTATGATATATTAGGACAGTAATTAAAATATTTTCGTGAGCCACTGAATGCTACTTTAAGATACTTATAATGTCTAATATATACCTAAATATCAAATAAATGCAAACTTTTTTTCAATAAAAATTTTTTTCAATAAAAAAATCAAAATAGGAATAAATCAGACATCTTATCATAGAATGGCATAGATTTGATTACTAAGCACAATCGTATTGAACATATGTGCAGCGTATTTATTTGAAGAGAACAGAACAATCTATATAAGCATTTTCCAAGACGTTCGTATTCTATAGTTGGCCGAGTCAAACTGGTTGTTTAAACATCATAGACAAACAGGGACAACATATTACTATTTGTCTTCGGCATACAATTGAAAGAAAATATAATGCAACCGGTAAAATAGAAGAGAAATGTGTAACAAGACATCGAACAAACTTCATAACTTTCTCACAGTTTCTTTAACTGGGAATTAAAGAGAAACACTTTTAGTTCTTTGACCAACTTTCTTGCTGCATGTTTTCTTTTTCTTAATAGAAATTTACTATTTTTTTTTTTTACAACGTATTTTTCTAAACAGGAAAAAGTATCCATATTCTTTGCTTCTTTCATATTTAACATGAGCAGCTTAAAAAATGGGTCAGCAAACGTGAAAGAGGAAATTACTCGAGAATCTTGTGAATACTTTTTCATGCTTGTATATTAATTAAGAGACAAATAAAAAATTCTAAGAACCCTATAGTTTGCATTCTATAGTTTCTAGCCAAAAAATTAATATTACCTTTTTTTTTTGATATATTTTGCTTTTTGATCAAAGACTACTTATATATTGATATTTTTTCAAGAGTAAAAATTGAAGGTTAACAAGAGCAAGATATAAATTTTGTTTCAACGATCGAATATAAATTCATATTTCTATATTTCTCGGTTATTATTTAATTTTTGTTTCTTTATACCGTCACGATTCTTTACAATTCAAAGTCGCCATTCACGATGAATTAAATACCACTTAATAAATCTCTGCATTGTTCGTTAAGCGACAACATAAATCGTACGATCTCCATAAAAATGATCAGCCCTTGTCTTCCCCGACGTTTGTAAATCAAATCTGCATTATTATCGAGTATTCATAGTAACGGCAGTCTACTTCAACAAAAGCACCGATTCGCGATCAAAGAATCGTAAAAATAATCCTGAAAATTTTTATTTCATCGCATGCTTCTTCAAAAAAAAAAACAAAAAAGAATATCCAGCTTTCATTGAAATCAATGCTTTAAAAAGCACTTTCTATTATTATACATTCAATACTCACAAATGAATAAACGAAACAAATGTAAAATACGATATCGATTATTAATATAATTAATCAAAAAATTTTATTAAAATTATTATCAATAAAAAATTTCCATTGTTTAATTACACAGAGTGTCAAGAAATAATTCTACAAAGAAAAATAAGAATAAAATTTTGTTCATTTAAATCTTCACTTTTAAATCAATTTTAAAATCTTTCGAAATGAAATTAACTAATTAACTAATGCGATGAATGAATTATCTATAATAGAGTAAATTTTTTCCACTTAAAAATTTTTTTCTAAACGTTTCATTTATTTTTGTATATAATACCTTCTGATTAAACTATCGTTACAAATGACACTCTGTAACCAATAAAAACGCGCAAAACGTGAAAAATTTTAAGAAAATTCTAAAAGATTTTAATTAATCCATTAGTAAAAATTATTCAAATTTTCCTCGCGCATTCATAAATTTTCCAACATATCCCGACACTCTACAGAATCATCAACCATACTAAATCTTTTCACGGAAGAGGCAACTTTTTGCTGGTTAAAGGGGATGCTATCGATGCCGGTTGACTGTCTCCGCAGTTTTTTCTCCGAGCTCAGCCTCTTTCACCCCGATGCGCCTCGAATTAGGACGAAAAACGTAATTTCGAGGGAAATCGGGCAACCCGTTTGTCGATCGACTTCGACGTGACTCACCGCCACCAATTTCCTACACCCTTTCTCCTACCCTTCCTACCTACCCTTTTCTTTTCCAACTATTCCACCCTCCCTCTCTTTCTCTCCCCAATCTTTCTCCTTTTCTCAACCGTTATAACCATTGAACCTTCGTTACTTCAACTAATTGGGAGCCTGATTAATTAGGGAACTTTGGTTGAATTACAGTTCGACCCTCCGTTCCGCGGTCTACATCTGAAACCTCGAAAATGCGAGGAGTGTTTCAATCGTGAAGGGATGCGAGAAGGCGAGATTTGAGCGAAATAGCGCGGCAAGAATCAAGAAACGTGCCTGTTAAACCTAAAAACTATTTGACAGGTTTGCGTTCGATCCTGTAATCGGACTTGCTTTCCGCTCGAGAAAGTACGCCTCGTGGGACCTTAACGACCCGATTGCTTCATCTCAGGCAATACTATGTTTAACCACCAGAGGGTTGAGAAGGTCAACATTGCGGGGTTGGTATTTATAGATGGGATTGACCAATGGTTATAGTTGATCGAAGGTCTTTAAGCATTCGACGTTTAAACTTGAGATATGCGAAATTTCGTGAATTATAAGTTATATTAAATTTTAGATTGTAACTGAACGCATTTATAAATATACTATTCACGAATTTCAAAGGCAATTTCAAAATACTAAATCATTCCAAAAAAAGAAAAACGTATACTTATAAAAGACATGTCAAAATAACCAGAGAGTTAAGAAAACAAATGGAAATAAAAAAAAGAGTCTAAGAAAGAGAGATTGTCAGGGAATTCTTATTATTTAAGAATCTCTTAAATGTCAGAAACCTTGTACACACGATTCCACGATACTTATACGATTGACGTTCGATTATTCGATTCGCACGACAATTTACGAATCACGATTCACGCGATACGTACGTTCAATCATAATGTCGCGTTCACGCTGCTGTTCACGAACAATTCACGAATAGACACACTTCAACGGACTACAAGCAGATCATTCGTCTGTGAATAACTAACAGTGTTCGTTCAATGGAAATATTCACGGTACATCAAATTCGTGATGCAATCCACCTATTCCACGATGTGAATACCAACACGAATTTCCATATTAATTCATGACCGTCCATTTTGCGATACGATTCTTAAAATGATTCGGGAGTGAATTAAGCCTGAAATCCATATCCATACGTGAATCACGATTCACAGCTAAATGTCACATCAGAAAATGTACCCTTTCACTTACAGGAAACATAACCTCAAAACGCACGAAGATTTAACCTCTTAAACCCTATACGCAAAGAGAGAGAGAGAAAGAGAAAGAGAGAGAGAGAGAGAACGTCGTTAGATTACGAAAACAGGCATTTCCAAGACAGGTTTAAAACGACTCGTTTCACGAGGATATCGGATCAAATGGAAAATCGTGGGAATTGGAATACAACCTAAAGAGTTCTTGGTTTTATATCCTCGTAGATTCACGAAATGACATACCCATTAGCCACGCCGGCCTGCCTCCCTCTCACAGTCCCCCGAGGACTTGCGTCGATATCGCTGTACATCGTTTCTAGGTTCAAAGGTCTACGAGCGACCTCGATATCTCGTAGCCGATATCGCGTTGTAGTAATACCACCTCCCTCCACCCCCATTTTCTTTCTTCGTTTCGCTCTTTCTCGAGTCCACCGCCACCACTATCAATTCATCTTTCTCGTGCTCTCTTTTCGCGATGCTTCTCGTCGGATAATACTATCGCGATCTTTGTTTCCTGGGAATCTACGGAATCATCGAGGGATTCACCGAGGCCAGGGATCGCGACTCGTACGACTCCACGAATACGATTGTCGTTGGCGATTCCGAAGAAGAGGAAGACAATGCGCTTCTCGATATCGTGTTTTCGATTGGGAAATGGAGTGGTCAGTGATTAGATTTCTGTGGCCATCTACTACAATGACAGATGCCGGTTACCGGTAATCAATGTCTTTGATGGAAATAAAGTTTCATAGGTAGAGGGGGTAGAAGAGGATTTAACGCGATTAAGAGGATTGCGTAAATGTATGTAAAGATGTAAAGATCTTTGCTATCTGAATAACTGTTCGATCAAAGTTTTGTAACTATGCAAGATATTAAAGTCAATTTAGTTTTTATGCAATCGTTAAATTCGAAAAATCGGAAGATTCTTGTCTCGATAAATTTAAATATTTATAATAATATATAATATAATTATATAATAAAAATTTTAATATACAGAAAAATGTGCAATATTTATTTTATTTTTATTGTATGTAAATTTTTTGTTGGTTATGTAGTATTTAGAAACATAACAAAGTTTTATTTTATTTTGCAATGTATTTTGCAACAGAATGAATTTTTTTGCTCAATTGTAAATAATACGAAATTAGAGCCAATCCGGGGAAAACAATAAATTTTTGTTAATAACCGTGGTTCAATTCAATCTCAATGCAAATTTTTTTAAAACTTTATTTGCTCTATCAGATAATTGTACGATTTGATCAAATATTATCACTTCCATATCGTATGTACATATCTATAATTTTAATCTTTCCTTTTATATAGAAAGTAAAAATCTCGAATTATAACGATCTACTGTTCTGCCAATTATCTTCCTAAAAACTTTCACTACTCTGTTTCTTTTAAATTATCTTATTTACAAATTCGAAATGACTTTTAATACCGTTTAAAAAATATTTAATTAATTCACCCGATTGATCGTTAATCATCTAACTACTCTACTTGATCTATCATTGTAAAATAGTAATCTATAATCTAATCAACAAATTTATTGATATTATTAATTGATTAACTTTGCCAAACACTTGCAATTCTTACTAAAAGCTAAACGATAACTGAATAATTTCCTAATCAATGAAAAATGAATCGGATCTTTCTTTTGAAACCATAACCTAATACTTATATAGTCTCGTGATAAGATGATTGTAGCTTTAAACGTGACTTCGAGCAACTAGATCGATTCCAAAATCAAACAGTATAATCACTGTTCAAAGGACGTACGTTCGACAAGGTGTAAAAACGAAACCGTTTGCCAACCAATGCGTTGATAAAAATTCCCAATTCGATTGGTTGTGGAACGCCTTCTCTTTATATCCATTGTTTCGCCATTCTCGAATTGTTGCCGATCCGTTTGGCTCGATTCCTACCGTTTTTTGTCCAAGAACGTGTAAAAGGCTTGGTAAATTTGCAGAGTGAGGAATCGAAACGACGGTTCAACGTCCTCTCGTAGACGACATCAAAATCTGGCTCCTGTCCAGCCTTCCAAGATTCGCATTGATTTCGTTAAAGACACCACAAATTGTTCGCTCTCGGTTCAATCGTCGTGCAATTGGGACAACCAAGTGTCTAAATCATTCTTCTCTTGTACCATAAAGCGTTCAAGTGTAAACCAAAGAGGAAATTATAAAATTTTAAGGAACTTTTCATATACTATTCGGCGTTATTTTACATTATGCTGATCACAGTAAGAAAAACTGGTCAATTTATGGAAGTTGAAGAGAATCCAAGGAATCCAAGAAATAACGAGTTTATTAATTCTTTATCCACGACAAATAATGTTATAATATTCTATTTATTTAATATAATTTTAATAAAATAATATTTAATAAAATTCGTGGTACAATTTTTTGTTTTAAAAAATATGCAATATATATGATTTCTTTTTTAGAAGAAGATTCTAATCTTAATTCCATTAAATCTCCCGAGGATATCAAATCTTTTCAGACAAGTATGCAAAAATGGATCTGAAGCCGACAATAACGATACAACAACATCGTTTTATCGCGACAACGATATTTGCGTGGGTGGTACAACGATTCAACCGGAATAGTGCAACGCGATGCCTTTCTGAAAATCAACGAGAGGATAGTATTGATAGAAGCAGAAATGCGAACGTATACGAAGAGATACGTGAACGTAATGCCTCTACAAACACGATAAAGACGAGACTAGAATATTCGAGTTATATTTTGCATTTAATACCGGCAAAATCTAATGTAATTTGTTACTGAAATTACATTAAGTAAAAAAGACTATCTTGGAGATTAAATTATGATAGAATTTCCATAGTTAATTGCACCAAAAAAGGAATAAAAATACGAACGAATGTTAAGGTGTACACGCAATTAATTTTAAATGAAGCATAAGTATTATTTAAATTTCATGATTAATAATGATTTACTTTATTAATACTTATGCTTATGTTAAATGCTAACGTATATTTAAATGTTTAAATAAATAAATAATGATAATATGTAATTGTTATTTAAAAAGGGAATATTACGACGAATGTATATTTTCATAAACAAACAGGAATGCTACGAATATACGATAATGATGTTTATGTAAAGTATTAGTTGCGTGATGAAATAATATTGGCTCATATAAATTACATTTTACATTATCGATTAAAATTTATTCGAATTTGACGCGTAATTAATTACGAGATATTTCTTGAATTTTAATTAATAAATCGGTGGATTTTATCGTAAAATCGAAAATTCATCACCAATTAACAGGTAATAATAAAATTAATATTTATGACAAATATTTTTTGTAGGATAAACTAAAAACGAAAAGTTTTTCGTAAGTAATTAACATGAAATAAATTCACGTGTAATATTTAATTTTTTTAAATATTTTTATGCGACCCTAATCCCATTATAAATAATAGTTTTAAATAGAATTGTCGAAAAGAAAGTACAAGGAAAAAAATTTTAAAGATACCTAATGAAATTATCAATCGCTTTGACACAGTATTGACAATATATTGCCATATTTCATCGTTGAATAATGTTGTTATTATCTTTCTTATGGAAATGAACGAAGCATAAATCAAGATTACATCTCTTTTATACTTTTGATTCCGCGTCGAAAGTATTAAGCGATATCTGAATAATGCATCCATCCCAAGATCTGTCTGCAAAAGTAGAAAATGCAAATTGCTGACGCGTCGACGAATGTATAACGATATTGTCGTTATATATCGGAAAAATTAACGAAACTACAAATCAAAGTCAAACGATATGCTTGATGCTTAATATTTGTGAAAGAATACAAAATCTTTCTTAGCTTCATTTGAAACAATCCACTTAATATCGTAAATTATTGCAAATTGTTTTGTTAAATTTTTATTTTTCTCTTTGATGAATAATAAATATAATAAATGAAGATTTGTAATGTTAAAAATTATAAAAATATGTTGCTTTTATGCAGTAGATTAGAGATTTATAATAACGAAATGCGATAATATAAAATATTTCTGATTTTAAAATATTAAAATGAAAAAATAACATTCCCTTCTTTATCGAAAAATTTCAATCAAAAGATAGTAATTGAAGCAGTGATTAATTGTGGAATCAATACCATTAGTGCCATCTATACGTTAAACATGAAACTAATATAGACAAGGATAGTAGAAGAAGGACAAGTGATTAATTGTGGAATCAGTA
>NW_006263427.1:698809-701508 GCF_000469605.1 Apis dorsata
TTTTCAGCTCTCATTAGTTTAATCACAACATTCACATCCACTCTACTACAAGAAAACTTATTTTCAAATAAGTTCTCTTTTTGATATATGTTTGCAAAGCGATCAAATTTTTGATGCAATTATACAATATAAAACAATAAAAGCAATCTATAAAAAAATTCTAGAGCAGAAATCTAAATTTACAAATAAAATCTAACAAAAGAAACTTTTTATCAATATTTTACATTTTCATCATTATGAAAATGAAAAATAATTGATAAAAACGTAGAAAAAAGGAACGAAAATGAGCTAAGCTTCCCACAAAACACTATCATTTCATTCATCATTAATTATCTGCATATCTACATTACATCATCTATTTAATTAATATTCTTCATTGTACATGCACTTAATTCTAAATTTATTTTATTTATGTAATGTTTTTTATAATGCAATCTTTTACTCCTATAAAGGACAATAAAATAAACTTACAACATTGAAACATTTTAGACATGCTATCTATTCTAAAAGTTCTTTTCTTATTCCTATATACATGAGAATTAAATATTTTTTTACATCCTGCCTATTATATAATTTAAAAGATGTCCTTCATAATTCAATTTACAATTATATTAACAATACCACAATTTTTATAAATTTAAAACTACATGTGGCCAGGAAAAATATAAATGAGGATTTGACTTGTAATGAGAAAATTAAGGATGGCAAATATTTATGATCATGTTGATTGAAGAATAGGAATTGTTTTAGGAAACTATGAATTAGAGATAAAAATTGAAGACGACAATGGAAAACGAGAATGGAAGACTAAAATGTAAGACGAGAGTGGAAGACCAGAATGGAAAACGAGAGTGGAAGACCAGAATGGAAAACGAGAGTGGAAAACGAGAGTGGAAGACCAGAATGGAAAACGAGAATGGAAGATCAGAATGGAAAACGAGAGTGAAAGATCAGAATGAAAAACGAGAGTGGAAGATCAGAATGGAAAACGAGAGTGGAAGATCAGAATGGAAAACGAGAGTGGAAGACGAGAATGGAAAAACCAAAATGGAAGACGAGGTGGAAGAGAGGGTATTTCTCTTTTAATAAGAGAAAAAACATAAAACATATCACCTATAAATCTTATCAGATAGCTAAATATTTGATCCTACCTAATATAAAAGTTAAAAAATATATACAACAGAACTGAAACTCAATCAGAGAATTAGTTTCCAAAGTAAAAATTATATATATTTTTGTAATTATACCTTTTTTCTTCCACTTATTTTCTTCAATTCGGACCTGTAACAAACTTAATAACTCGATTAGTGATTAAAAAATAATTTACACTGAAAAAATATTAAAATATTTTATTATTATATTTAAATGATTTATAATAATTTAAAATGAAAAATCGTCAATTTAAAATAAATTTTTTTTAACAGTATTTTCAATAACAAATGCTCTTATAAGGGGGTGCTGAAAAGAAAAATACAACAAAAAGATACAACAAAAGGATAATCAGAAGGATTATCAAAATAATTTTCCATTCAATGTAAATCCGAACAAACCGTGAGTGGAATTTTTTATCTCGCAACACTAATATATTCAAAAGTTTCAAAAAAAAACGCGACGAGTGCTTTATTATCTTCAAAGTTTTTAAAAATTTTTAATCAATAAAAAAAAATGAAAAAGACAAACAACGCGGAAGCATACATCTTCAATAAGATGTTTCAACTATTTACGAAATTCGAATGAACTAATTTTATTATACGCACTCATATTTTATTACGCAACACTAAAAGCGGAAGATTGCAGCCATATTAGAGGCTGCCGTTGTATAACCATCTTTGTGCAACTCTTTTGATTGCACTGGATGATTCATAAGCAGGAACATACTTCCACAATCCAAATGGAAGAAGTATAGGCAATGTATAAACGCAATACTATTATGAAAAACGCGATTATTTATAAACGCAACACTACTTTAAACAACACGATTATTTATTAACGCAACACTAATTTTCAAAATGAATTTAATACAAAATTTATTATTATTATCAATAAAAAGATACTTCAAATATCCGATATTAAAACTACAGGATAAATTCAAGTTTAAATGAACAAAAAAAAATAAAAATAAAAAATTTTATTTTTATTATAAAGATTAATTGATAAACAAAATAATTAAAAGCAATCGCAATATCTTTTACAACGCAACACTACAACAAACATGATCATCATTTTATCAAAACACTAATTTCAAACGCGACTCTTATTTAACGCAACACTAATACAAACGCGAAATTTATTCATCGCAACACTAATGCAAAATCGCGAATTGCCCCTGAGTAGATTCGATGGGCCAGCATGCAATTGGCCAGACAACACAACAACAATTACTACATATACTAAAACGAGCACAATGACAAAATAGTAACAATGACTTCCCATCCTTTGGACCCAAAAAACAGATCCAAAAGATGAGAAGCCGTTCGTTGCAGCCCCTCTTCGGGACAGTTTGTCGAGGCCTCTTCGGTCTTCCTCCTTCGGGCGCAATGCCCGCTGAAACTTAAATCTAGGCTCGAGACTCACTAATCGCAAATCAAAGAAAAAAAGAAAAAAAAAAAGACTAAATCGCGAAAGCTAAATGCACGTAGACAATCAATTATCAATTATGATATCATCGATCGTACACGTGCAGAATCTCGAGCGTAACG
>NW_006263427.1:703426-706429 GCF_000469605.1 Apis dorsata
CTCTAATTTTCCGATTTTGATAAATAAATTTAATTAGAGCTATTGTGCTCTAAAATATTAAAAAATATTAAAAAACTGTTACGAAACAAACACTGATTCTACAGACCGCATTGCACGCGATCACAATTATTTTCTGAAATTAATATTGAATTAAGGGTAGGGTGGAAAAGAAGAAACAATATCCTTTTAATATATTTCTTCTTTTTTGTATCGAGCATTTGTTTTGAAAATACTATTTTTTATTTTAAATTTAACGTATAAAATATAAATAGAAATTTTGCCAAATATTTATGAATATCTAAAACATATTTAAATTTTTATTATTGATATTATATATAAATATATTATATATAGATTTTAAAATTTGCTTTCTGATAATAAACTAAATTTCTTATAAATTTTTAATTTTTTCAATTTTCTTTTAATAAAATGCAATTTTATTATAAATTAATTAATAGAAAATAAAAATGTATACGAACGAAATATCAAATTTTACCGCGTTTCCATGGCGTCCATATTGGAACTTCTTAGTTTTCGAATCCTATCACGTTGCTACCAATTATTCTGTACAAAAAGAAAATCAAAACTTAAAATAAACAAATAAAATATATGAAATTCATATATGAATATATGAATATAAGATTATACTAAAATATCATAACTAAATTAAATAAATAATTGAATTAAA
Source organism: Apis dorsata (assembly GCF_000469605.1). NCBI lineage: Eukaryota > Metazoa > Arthropoda > Insecta > Hymenoptera > Apidae > Apis > Apis dorsata. The sequence continues at coordinate 704,115 of NW_006263427.1, forward strand.
TAATATATTTTTTGTAACTTGTCAATCGAATTATAAATGAATAAAAAATCAAAGTAATTTTAGTTGCTAAAGAATTATATTAAATAAAATATAAAAATAAATAAAATAAAATAATATTAGTTAAATAAGAACACACGAATGAACACAATAAGGAGAAAATTTCTAAACGTCTAATCGCTACGATTTATCGACATACAATGACATTTCTCGATTCGATTGCGTCTATCGAATTATAAATTAGAGAGAGGATATGCTTGGCAATTCGACGAGTTCGAACCTGTGTAAACACGAATCCTCTTAGAAACGCGATATCATACGAAATGTTTTCATGCAAAATATAAACAAAAGAAAAAGACAAATGTAGATAATATGCGGTCTACACAGCTACATATATTTATAAAAAAAATATGCGTCACTAGATGATTCATTTTCATATATTGAAATTGATCGTAATAAATTTCTTTAATTTCAATATGATTAAAAAAAATAATAGAAACCTAATTGTATATAGATATCCATATATTTTTACGAATATAAATGAAATTTTACCTGATTTATGGAAAATATTTCGAATGGCGTCGTAGAATCGTTCGATGACGTCATAGCTGCAAATCCATCGTATGGAAATCCGAAGTCATCCTCGTTATTAAATGATAATCTGCAAAAATAAAGATCAAAAATATAAAATAAATGCATAATATTAAATCTATATTAAAATGAAGCAATATCTGACTTCAAATTCTTTCTCAAAATGTTTCGATATCAGAAGCTACTAATGGCGCAACAGGTAAATGAACGATCGAAGGGAAAATTACAAAGAAATACAAAATATTAAAGAAAAATACCTTCACTATTGTTGAATGGATCCTTAAACAAGAGAAACACACAATAATTTAATAACAAAACACAGAAAAATACACTTTATAGGCACACTTTATATGTCTCGAACCGGCGAAACGTCCTCCTGCGATCACTACCACCGGAAAAATGGCGGGACGCGCCACCAAGAAGTGATCTGATTGGCTGGAATATGGCGCATGCGTACATTAAAAATTGCGCGAAAAATTAAAATATTATATAATAAAGAAATATACCCATAATAATTTTTATAATACACAATATATAATATAATATATAATATAATTATTTTTATAATATATAATAATATATAATATAATTATTTTTACTATTTGTAATGCATAATTGCTGTAAAATTTGCTTATTAAAAATATAATAAATATTTATTATTAACATGTATAATAAAATTATTTTCATTATTTAATTCAATTTAAATTAAAATTTATTCATAATTTAAATAAAATATATAGAAGTTTAATAAGGATATTAATTAAATAATCTAAATTGAAGTGAAACATAAAAAGAAATTTTATGTACAAAAAAAGAATCTTTTAGTTTCAAAATGAATATGAAAATATGATTCCATCTAACTTTATCCAAAATAATACTTTAAAAAACTTCTTCTGCCAAAATTTCTGTAAGTAAATTGACTAATTTACTTAATCAATAAATGGGAAAGAATCCTAATAAAAATTAAAGAAGAATATGCAAAATTCAATTCTTTCAATTTGAAATAAATACAAAAAAATGATTATATTCGATTTTTCCGCAAAACTAGACTAATTTAAATAAATAAATAATTTAAAGATATAATTTAAATAATTTAAATAAATAAATATTATAATTAAATATAATAATTTAAATAATTTAAATAATTATTTCAAAATTTCTTGATTAATTTATTGCATCAGTAAATAGAAAAGAATCCTTACAAAAATTGAAACAAAGTACACAAAAATAGAATCTGCTGTCTTTACTATAACAACAAAAAGATCAATCTTGTACCTCTATCCAAAGTTAAAAAGATTTAAAGATTGAACTTATAAAATTGAACTCAATTCTAATGTCAACAAATAAAAAAGGATATTTGTGTTAATTGAAATAAAATACACAAAAATAGAATCTTCTGGCTTCAATATGAATACAAAAAGATCAATTTATTGTATCCAAAATTAAAAAGATTTGAAGATTGAACTTTTTCCTCAAGAATTGCTTTATTAAATTATTTTATCAGCAAGTAGAAAAGGATCCTTATATAAATTGAAATAAAGTACACAAAAATAGAATCTTCTGGTTTTAATATGAACAAAAAGATCAATCTATTGTATCTCTATCCAATGTTAAAATAATTTGAATATTGAAATTCTTCCTCAAGAATTGCTATACTAAATTAATTTGTCAGCAAGTAGCAAAAGATCCTTCTATAAATTGAAATAAAATACACAAAAGTAGAATCT
>NW_006263427.1:707073-707814 GCF_000469605.1 Apis dorsata
CTAGCTTTATAAACACAAAAAGATCAATCTATTGTATTTCTATTAAAGTTAAAATAATTTGAAGACTGAATTTTTTCCTCTAGAATTGCTTCATGAAATTATTCTATTAGCAAGTAGAAAAGGATCCTTATATAAATTGAAACAAAATACTCAAAAATAAAATTTCCTGGCTTTAATATGAATAGAAAAAGATCAATCTATTGTATCTCTATCCAATGTTAAAATAATTTGAATATTGAAATTCTTCCTCAAGAATTGCTATATTAAATTAATTTGTCAGGAAGTAGAAAAGGATCCTTGTGCTATTTGAAACAGAATACACAAAAATAGAATCTCTTGGCTTTAATATAAATACAAAAAGATCAGTCTATTTTATCTCTATCTAAGGTTAAATTAATTTGAAGAGTGAACTTCTTCTTCAAGAATTGCTTCATTAAATTAATTTCTTAGAAAGAAGAAAAGGATCCTTCTATAAATTGAAATAAAGTACACAAAAGTAGAATCTCCTGACTCTAATGTGAACAAAAAAGATCAATCTACTTCATCTCTATCCAAATTTAACATAATTTGAAGACTGAATTTTTTCCTCTGGATTTGTTTCAGTAAATTATTTTGTCAGCAAGTAAAAAAAGATCCCTGTAAAAATTGAAATAAAGTACATAAAAATTGAATCTTTAAAAACACAAAAAGATCAATCTATTGTATCTCTATTAAAGTTAAAATAATTTGAAGACTGAATTT
>NW_006263427.1:708326-708709 GCF_000469605.1 Apis dorsata
CACAAAAATAGAATCTCCTGGCTTTAATATAAACACAAAAAGATCAATCTATTGTATCTCTATTAAAGTTAAAATAATTTGAAGACTGAATTTTTTCCTCAAGAATTGCTTCCTGAAATTATCTTGTCAGCACGCAGCAGCAGACCCTTCTATAAATTGAAATAAAATACACAAAAGGAGAATCTTCTGACTCTAATGTGAACAAAAAAGATCAATCTATTATATCTTTATCCAAATTTAAAATAATTTGAAGATTGAATTTCTTCCTCAAGAATTGCTTCACTAAATTATTTTATCAGCAAGTAGAAAAAGATCCTTAAATAAATTGAAATAAAGTACACAAAAATAGAATATCTGGCTTTAATATGGACACTAAAAGATTA
>NW_006263427.1:709407-716550 GCF_000469605.1 Apis dorsata
TCTTGTGTTAATTGAAACAGAATACACAAAAATAGAATCTCCTGGCTTTAATATAAACATAAAAAGATCAATCTATTGTATCTCTATTCAAGGTTAAATTAATTTGAAGGCTGAACTTCTTCTTCAAGAATTGCTTCATTAAATTAATTTGTCAGCAAGTAGAAAAGGATCTCTGTAAATGAAATAAAAAGTAAAAATAATTTAAATTTAAAAGATAAAATCTAAAAAAAAAAATTAATACGTAAAGAAGAATTTTAACATAAATTTTGAATTGAAAAAAACATGCATAGAAAAAATATAATATTATAATAATAATAATAATAATAATATATATATAAACCATAAGAAGAAAATGCAATATAACATAAATAATAATATAATTAAAAAAGAATTAAACATAGCAGAAAAATTTAACCTAAAAATTAAATAAATTAAAAAAAAATTAATATTATTATTAAATAAATGTAAAAATATAAAATGTAGCAAAAATAAAATTAAAGAAAACTGAAATATAAGGAAAAAATATAACAAAATATAAATTAATCTAAATAATTTAATATTAAAAGAAGATATTAAAACTTCAAGTAAAAATATATGTGACAGAAAACATATGATGCAAAATCCCACATGTCTATTGTTTTTGTGTAAATACATGAAGAATTAAATGACAGCGCCATCTCTTAAATGCTAAAAACATCTCTTCTAAAATATTTCCAAGAGATGGCGCTAAATGTCAATTTTTATTTTATCTCTATCTTTCTTTTACTATTTGCTTTCTTTCTCTATGTTAGTTTAATCTGCGGCACTCAAGAGATGGCGCTGATTCTCGAATTTTTATTCTATCTCTGTCCTTTTCTTACTATTTGCTTTTCTTGTCTAAAATGCTACAAATTTATATATATACTCAAATGTGATACTGATAGTACTAATAATCCTTTCTTATATTTTTCTTTCTTATTATATATTTATATTTATATTTATTATATATTTATATTTATATAAATTATATTATATTTATATTATATATTATATTTATAATTATATATTTATATTTATTTACCTTTTATTATAATTTTAATAATCTATTTTTATTTTTTATTCGTATGTTTTTATTTATATATTTATATCCTTTAGAATAAAATACCTTTGATAGATAGAAATTTTTAAAACCTATGTTAACTGATGTATTCTTTCTAATTTTATTTCATACATATAATTTATAATTAAAAACTATAAATAAATTATAAGATATATTACCGTGTCTGTTGATAAGTTTCGAAATATTGAATATTTTTTTCTATAAAAATCATGCTGTTATATATTTTCTATGGCAATTCTTATAGTAACTCTTGACTTTTTTTTCCTGTAATAAAAAATTCCTACAATAATAAAAACTAAGTAGAATAAATATTTGGATAATATAATAAATATAAGGATAATAATAAATAAATAGAATAAGGAAGATAGAATAAGACCAGAATATTTTAGATGAAATTAGTTAATGATATTTTATTATCCGAGAACGTATGCGCGTAGCTAAACTGGTCGATTTAAGACGGGTAATTTACACATAATTAAGAGCAAGCGATTTGCATATTTGTGAAATTATTTCAAATCGCAATGGATCGACCAATCGAGCATAATATTAGACTATACAATATTGAAGATATTTTTATGTACAGGCCATCGAGAAGAGAAGAATGGAACGTTTATTATTATTCCTTATCTTTAAACTACTAATATTCGCAATTGCTCTTTGAAGACATTTATGGTTTGCCTAATAAACGCATGTTACAATATTATTAGAACTTTTGTTACCCCTTTATTAATATTGTTATTTTTTAATTAATTAATTAGTAAATTTTATATTTAAACTATGTATTTAATTGTAAAATATCAATTTTGATCAAAGTTTGAAAAAAAAAAATGAAGAAACAAAAATATATTTTCTTATAAAGTATCATATAAAATTAATGTAGTAATTAAATTAATATAATAAATTAATATAGTAAGATAATGTTAATCTATTTAATCTCACGAAATTGTGTAAGATGATAAAAAAATTGTAACATACATTTTTTAGATACAACCAGTTTCATAAAATAAATTTTCATGAAGTATATTTTCTTACCAAATCCGAATGAATCGGGTCAATATCGAGTATATTCACAATTTCATGTGAACATATTTTTTTTTTAATATTGTTACATACTAATTTATTGCATACAATTGTTTATTCGGCAGTTTTCGTCAATTGTAATACTGATCTGTTACTAGAAACACTTTTTGGCGGACATCCACGAATACAGAGCGATGCGAAATATGTAGTGTGCAATCGTAATTTGAAGATTTTGTTTTTTTGATGAGGTTCATGACGAGCTGATCATCCAAGTCTGGAGGAAAATAAAGCTGGCAATTGTGATGTACAAGTTATTCAATTTTTCGCAGTTTGTTCGCGCTGCATTCCATTGATCATGATGAACCGCAGCCTGCTTTTCACCTGCAATAAAAATAAATATATTAGTATGAAGAAAATATATTTATATTTGTTAAAAAGAAATTATAAAAATATTATCATAATTTTATTCCTTCTTCTTGGTATCTTCAATTAATCATCAATTTTATAAGGAAATTCTCCCAATCAGAAAATTCTCATTTCAATGAAAATGTTTTGAACTTCAGAAAATATATTTTACAACAAGATGATACAAATCAAATCTTGAATTTCATATTAGAAATTATATATTTTAACTTGCAATGCTAAAAAATTATATAAATAAATATAAAATAATGAAAATAACATTGAAACTTAAAATTAATTTTACCTTTTCAAAGTAAAAATCTCCAAGAAAAAATTGTACCATATAATCCATTGTATTCTGTGTATTTATAAAGTTTCAAATTAAAAATAAAATTTTAATTAATTTTAATAACACAATTTGTTAATTAAATTTGCTTAAGATGTATAAAGATTAACTGTATGAAGTGTATAACATATATGTTTTCAATATTAAATTTAAATTTTCACATTGAATTATTCTGAATCACCATAAGAGAATCTTTATACAAACGCATAACTTTCAATTCAATTTACCATTCAGGACGTGAATATGCACCGCGGCGGTACTGAATTGGCTCACTGAGCACGAGTATTCGCCGCTGTCAGTCTTTTTCGCCTGTTCGATATATAGCTTGGTCACCAGATCTTCGTTCGACCTGAAAAATCAGTTGTCATGTTATACATTGAACCTTCATTTCAATATGTATTTTCCAAAAAAAAAAAAAAGGAAAAAAAAGAAAAATATGCAAACGTTCGATGTCGAATCACGATAGGATCGAATATCGTGAAAAATTGAAATCGATAGTGAAACGTACTTGCTGTGAAATATGCTCTCGTTCGAATTTCAAAAGAAAGATAATTTGATCTTGTACATTTGGAACATTAATCTTGATATCAGAAACTATGCAAATTTTGTCGAATTCTCTGAATTAGGCACGAAATCATAACACCATTCCACAAACGTACAAGATCCTAACCAATACCAGTGGATGGATAAGACTCGTTTAATAGAATTGAGTTCAAATGTAGCAATTTAAACCTTACAATGAAATGAAATTATATTCTATTCTAAATGATGGATTACGACAAATCATCTACTTACATTTACAATACAATTTCTAAAGATAATAAATCATTGTGCATAAAAAAATCCACAATGCATCGATTGAAAAACTTACACTCGCGTTTCTATGGATTCTAAAATCGATGCTTCGTGCGAATCAAATAAAATCGATTAATCATGGATATATATTTGCAATTATTTCAATCGATGAATCAACGATATATAACTGAATTCAATATGGACGAAAGCGTAGATTACGAAGAGAAGAAAATATAGAGTGGATACAAAAACAGGAATCGAAATGGAATGTAGCGATTGCAAGGGCATTGAGCGTCTGGTGAAAGCGCCTCCAGGGAGACTAAACGGTTCGCTCGTTATCGAGAAAGGGTGTAGGTGAACGCTAGACAGCTTTCAACGGGGAGTCGATTCGATAAAAGCGGTGCTTACATGCTTGCTGATACGTACGGAGACACAATTGCACGAACGTAAATCGGAACGCGGTTTATCTATCGTGATTCCATCGTTTTTCTTTTTTTTCTACCGTGTATGCTTACCCATTAATGTGATAAACGTTGACGTGATCCGGCAATGTCTCACCATTTTTCCTCCAGACGGGATGCGGTATCCTGGAGTCAGGGCAAGAAGGTCGAGCGACGCAGGCTAGCTCGATACCACTTCCGGTTTTGTAGTACCGATCTCGAAGTTCGTGTCTGGCCTCGTCCAGGATCCTTATGTCTGGAGCTGGGAAACGAGAAATTTTTCCGTATTTCTTTTCGGATTTTGATCATTTGCCCGACAAATGATTGATCTACTACTTGTCTAAACACGAATGTCAGATGTGACGTAAGTCAATAAGACATAAATCATTTATTTTTAATTAAGTTATAAGTTCGATAAGGGAATTGATCATGGATTAAGTATATTAAAGATAGAGACAAAAATTGTGATAAGAGAAAATGATAATATATTTAGAAGATTCACGTAAGAAAAGAAAAGATAGAGATATAATTGGTCTATACTACTGATCGTAACGGTAGATGTACATCAATCATTTTTCAGTCAAGTTGTGATCAGACAAGGGAATTAAAACGATAGATAAAACTGCAATCATGAATTAATTGTTTAAGATATAGAAAAAATTATGACCGAAGAAATGGCATACGTATAAAAATAGAAAGATAGAGATATTGATTGTTATTATATTTTTTATCATTTTTGTTCAAAAAATTCGTGAAAAATTTACTGCAAAAACTACAAAATAATTTACTATCTTTTACAACAAATTTCTCGCCTCAAATTTTACTCCAATCAATCGGTTCAAGGAAAATCACGTTGTAATATCTCGAACAATGTTCTCCTATTTTTATACTCTTTCTCTCTAAAGTATAAATAATAACTTTGATAATTAGCGAGCGAACGAGCACTAAAAGATTTCGAGAGAACGAGAGCAACAAGGTGTTGCCTTCTTACAGATGAAAATAAAAAGAAATATAGAACGAGGGGAAGTACGTGACACGATACGTGCTCCTGTTTCCACGGCAATCTTCTTCTCTGCGGGCTTCCGCAAGATTCCACCGACATAATTGAATCTTTCCGGGCACGAAATTCAAAGTCGTTTCAGCATCGCCGCCGGAAAACGCGTCTATGTTTTGTGTACATCTTGAACCGCAAACTGGAAAATGTGATTTAGTCGGTACGCGATGATTTTATGCACGGATATGAGCGTTAAAAATGATTTTATGGTAAGATAAAACTTCGGTGTTTAAAGTTTTCCCATTTAAAAGTTTTATTATTCAAACATTTTGTTGAATATGACGAATTTTTTTTTTATCTATTGTATTTAAAAAATAAAGTAAATTGCATATTTTTCTTGTTATATGAATATAATATTCTACGAAGAAATTTGTTATTTTATTAAAAAGAGAATTGTTAATTGTTGAATAATTCGAAATAAAAGTAAGAATGTAATTTATTTATATAACTTATTAATTTACTTGTTTAACTTAATGATCAGACCAATATTGTGTATTCAAGTGAAAAATTATTGATCTAATACATTTTTAAATAAATTACTGATTTATACTATTACATTCTACTTAATTATCATTCTAATAAATTACTTATCATGCCCTATCTATCTAAAAATGATTGACCTATACTATTTCTTTATTCGTGCTTTGTCTTATCGAGCCATCTAACAAATAATTGATTTAAACTTCTCATTTGGTCATAACTATTTTGTACAGATCAATCAATCATCCCTTAAATATGATAAGATAGCCTTGACCGGATGAAATTAATTCATTATTCAATTAAGTCATTATAATTATCAATTAATCTACCCTATCTAAAAGATACAAGCAAAAGAAAATAGAGCACAACGAAAAAACCATCACGCCATTGATCCATGCCATGTATATTCTCCAAAGTTTGCGTATCCTAACTTGAACAAACATCACAGCCAAAATCAATTACAAATAACAATAGAAAAGAACAACAAAGAGAACAATGGAACAATTATCCTCGTCTTTTCTCGAACAAATTCTCTATCTTCTTTAAAATATTTCCTCGAGCAATAATAGCTTCGATCCTAATAATTCGATCCAATCATATGATTCCTCATCAGAGGAATCTTAAATATCTTTGACAACGATAAAATCGTGCCAGGAAATTATTTTATCGCTTCCGTGATGTCGCTATCGATCGTGGAGCTTTACTATAGGACTTCACGACCTAATTGAACGCATGTCTCCTCCTCTCCGCGTGATTCATATCGTATGCGAGACTCGTGCGTTCGAACGAGCGGAAAGTGTCGCGAGGAGATCCGTGGCATCGATTTATGGAACGATGCAGGATAGAAAATGGGAAGAGGAACGAAGGATTTTCCTTTCCTTTCTTGATGTTTTCCTTTTCGAGAATTTTAGTCAAGAGTTTCGACGCCAATGATACCAAGAGTGAGACGAAAGTTTTTTGGACGGTGCAATACTTTCTTAAAAGTTTGGGCTAATGTCTCTTTGAAATATTCTATGTATATTTGATCAAAATAATTTTCACACGAGCTTGTTCATTTCTTTTATTGACAATTTTATTAATTTATATTTAAATTATAAGAATCTGAGATTTCTTTACTTTGTAATTTCAATAATTTATTGGCCGAATTATCTAAATTTAAATATCATAATAATTTTGATCAATAAATTGTTTTAAAAGAAATTCAAAGTAAAAGAATACTCGGAGTGTTATTCAAAGATTGTTTTTTTTCAATTTTTATATTAAATAACATTTTGAATATTATATTTCATCGTGTTTAAAAATCTCTCGTTCTGTTGATATATATTGAAAGAAGAGAACGTGCATTAACCGTTATTTTAAATCAATACAAGTTTTTTAAATGGTACCTAGTTCGACTGATAAACTTTCGTTTCTCTCAGGTGTATCGACGAATTCAATCGATCAAGATTTATTTCGACCGATATCGAAGAAAACAGGGTTGGTCTTCGTGTTCTTCGTTTTTTTTTTT
>NW_006263427.1:716784-720887 GCF_000469605.1 Apis dorsata
GATACGCGAGAGAATAAAAATCGGTGAAACGACAGGGTAGTTTCGATACCACCCTAAAGTTTTTGCATATCTCGTTTAAACTCTTAAGAGACCGATATTTTCGACTCCTATCGTGTCTAGAATCTGATGAAAACAAATGATCGATCGGAAATCGAAGCTGTACGATAAAAGGGAATAGTTTGCGATATACTTTTCATTTTCAATCTTTTAGTAAATAACAGCATCGCGAATATCTTTGAAATATTTTCTCATGTTTTTTAGTATGATAATTAAATCGAAAATTTATATTTTAAATGTAAAATACAAGAAAATAATCCTTAAGATCGATATTTTAAATATTAACTAATTTAACTACTACTAATTTACTACAATTAATTTAATGGATGTACGAGATAAATATAGATAAAATATGAAAATATATTAAACATTGGAACGATTTATTCACCTATAAAATATATCAAATTATAATTAGTAAGTAAATTGCTGTCTTTTTTCATTATACTTGATATAATGTAATAAATTCTCATCAATGTTGATCTCTTGAAAAAGTTTTGCAATAACATAAAATTAATATTCGTGAAGTTGATTTTATGGAGAGAACTTAATTCATATCTACATTAATCATCTATGAAATTCATATATCCCATAAAATATAATTTTTATTAAAATGAACTGCACATAATTTTATAGAAAAATTTTGTAGCATTACATTTTAATGAAATTGATATTTTTATTAGGATGTACGAATATATTTTAAATAAATCAAAAACGATACGATAATAGAATCGTAAAAGTTTATTTTTCATCGAAATAATTTTATTCAGAAACAGTAAGCGAACGTTCAAGTAAAATGAAAAATATTCCATGCGGTGATGTTTAGTCAGAGATGAATTATTCATTGAAGGAGAACTTCTTGTAACCTAATCTACGAAACATTCTGCTTACGTTGAACATCATACTTCCCTCAGGTCTGTTGCAAGTAAGCTCTGAATCATCTTTAAATACACCTTCGTTCACCCAAGGAACATTCGTCTCTTTCATTCGAAATTAGTATAACTATTCAAAGGAATTCTCTAACTATGTATCTTGTAACCACAAAAGCGAAAAATAATTGTTAATTTTTCGAATTTCAAAAAAATTCTTCTAAAAAATACAAATAAATATCTTTCTATTTTAATTAGATTTTTCTTTAAAGATATATAATAATTTACAATAAAATTGAATATTAAAATCATTTATTAAAGATAAAATTTAATTTTACTCGTCTCCAATAATTAATTGCAAGAAAATAAACTTTAACAATCCTCAAATAGCATGAAAATTTCCATCAAATTGTTTTTATTGACATTTTAAATAATATTGACTTGTATCATTCACTTTAGATTTCATTTATCATATAAATTCAATTATTCTCTTTCTTCTTCTTCAAACCTCTTATATAACACTTTTTTTTTATTATATGGCATTATGTATTCAAAATTATCACATAGACATTAATGATGAATTGAATGCATCATAAACATATATTTCCAAAATTCCAAAATTAATCTTCCAAATTTCTCAAAGTTTTTAATCATCAAAAGGAAAAAAAAAAAAAGAAAAGAAAAATCGAAACAATCGTTTAAATAAAACTGCATAAAGTCAATTCACCGTCGAGGATTTATTCAAACTATTGTTATATTCAAAGCGAGACCCTTTGCCAACCAAATGACGTCAATAATACCTTAGCCCCACGAATTTAATTCTGCCTAACGAGCACGTTAGCGAGAAACACGTTAAATCTCTCACTGGTTCGGTACATAAAGGCCGAAACCTCGAACGTATTGACTTCCAATTCGACATATTGACCTGGCCTGACAAAACTACCCCCCCGACAAACACACATCCGGACTGTGATCGTGTTCTTTGCTTGCACGACCAGTTTCTCAATTAAACTTTTATTATCCCGCTCATAAGAACAACGATCGTATACGCGAAACGATTGGAAGGAGAGTGGGTCGTGGAAAAATCCAGGCTCGACCATCTTCTAATTAAAGGGATACTTGCTGGCTGCCGATAACCTCGAATAATCGAAATAAGAAGAATGGAAGATATTGATTACATCGCGAATATGTTTATGACACAATCGACAAACGTTTTTATTTGTATTGATTCCATCCAAACAAGTATCATCGAATTAATTTAAACGAATATCAATAGTCATCCTCATATGAATGTAACAGCTTTTACCGCATAATCTATCTCATTATGTTAAATAACTTTTGTTAATGCAAATTTTTCACAACATTTTTTCTTAAAAAGTAACCGAAAACCACAATCAGTGTAAGTATATCACACATTTTCCAATTTATCGTAAGAATCAAGCCAATAATCGTTGCTAATTCGAAATGACAGTCATCCTGCATCCTTAACAGAGAATAGAGAATAAAGAATTTGTGGAATAAAGCTGAATCGACAAAATCTCATGGATGTAGAAAAGATAAGAAAGAGATAGGATGGCAGAAGAGGATGGAAATGAAAAATATCGTGTCGAGTTTAAGATTCCGTAAAGTCCGACAGAGAGAGGACTTTCGAGGCCGGAAGCTCGAGGAAAAGTTTTACTATTCTTAACTGGATTAAACGGAAGTTTTATGTTTCTTAGTCTTACTCCAGGAAGGCGACGACCGCGGGAAGAAACGCGAGATATGTCATTGAGAAGACAAGACAAAGAGACATGCTGTGGATAACTGAACTGAGGCTGTTGGAAGTTTTGTTTTTGAAAATGATTCGTCACTTGGTTGGTGACAATTACTATCTTTTGCGAAAGATAGAATTTTGAATTTAGATAGATTCTAAATGGCAATATGACGAAATTAGAAATATTTAAAGCACCAAAAGTTGAGGATATCAATTTTTAAAAAATAGAATTAGATATATTTCAATTCCATTAAAAAATTGAATATTAATCATATATTTTGGTGTTAAAATTAAAAATTTTCTAAGTAAAAAAGTTGGTTAACTGCTTGAACTTTATATTGCTCTATTAATATTTTATAGAGGAGATAGAGATTCTTAACAAAAGAGATTTAGAAGATTTAGAAGAAAAGTCGATCTCGTTTCTTCGCTACTTTCTTTCCTGATATCAAGTCGATTTGGATATGCATATTTATGCGAATCATTGTATTTCCATGATACTCGTGTAGCAAGGAACATTTGAATTCGCGATGTATCGAAAAGTTTTTCCAAGGGATGAGAAAGCAGTCAAAGGAGAGGATTGAGCGTGTTCCCTCAAGTAGAAAGTGTACATTTGTCATTTTGTCGTCAAGTTTTGTCAAGCGGAGTAAAACACGAGGACGTTAAAATATTCATCCTTTGTATTTTTAGTTAATAAAGAGTTCGATGGAACGTGAAATTCCAAATTAAGCGATGAAAAACATAACGAATCGTTACCTGATTTTCCTTTTTATCGCAGAATACGAATGAATATCAGACAAAAGCATTATATCGAAAATACGATATAGAATCTCCATTAACCCAACTAATAGGGGACAGCAATCTGTTCAGATAATGAAATACAGGTTTCTTTTAGAATTATTTTATACTTTGACAACAAAAATAAGCTTTTCCATAAAATTAGGGATCCTATGTTTTTTTCTTAAACTTATTAAATTTTGTATAAATTTTTTAACAATATATAAAGAAACGTGTAAATAATTTTCTATTTTGTTCTTTTGTATTTTAATCCTTCAATATTATTTATTTTCATTTTAATAATCAATACTAATATATTTTGATATTATACACGTATCCAAATACACGTATCCGTTGATTTCAAATTAAATTTTATTTCCATTTTTATGATAAGGAAACACGTCTGTTTACATCGAATACTCAAATATATACAGTTTCTATTGTAATTTCAATTTTCTACTTTGTTACTTCTCTACTCAAACCTATTAAATTTCCATACTAGAATCGTTTAATCGTGCCACACCATCTCGTGCAATAATTGCAAATGAGAAACTCGGGAAGAAATCGTTCCCAACGAGTATTTACTCGAAGAAAATTAAAAAAACGATGCTCAGACATTCTGTTTCTCTCTCTCTCTCTCTCTCTCTCTCTCT
>NW_006263427.1:721196-734780 GCF_000469605.1 Apis dorsata
CCGTGTACACAAACAAAGAGTAAGAAATTCAGAATAAATTTCCATTTATAAAATCCCTCTCTTTACCCCTTTACATCGAATATTTCCCATACCATCTTTTCAAATTTCGGTAAATTTGCAAATTTCCAATCTCGACAATGAATCCGACACAAGTTTAAAAATAATCGATCGACGAGCGGGACAAAGAGTTTGAGAACAAACTTCGAGCAGAGAGAGGTCCTCTTTGTCGACTTCCTCGTGGCTGTCATCGCGAGCTTCCCTATTAACCGGCGGAATAACAATTTTTTTCTGGCCGATCCAAGCCATGGCTGGTGAATTAAAGATCAACCTAGACTCGTGGAGGCTCGGCAAACGTTAACGAGAATTTAAAATGGGCCATCCCCGAGTGTCGGTTGAAAGTTTCGACGGTGGTTCCGGGGGACGATCTGTAAACTGAGTCGCGAAGAGAAAATAGCAATTTGAAGTAGGCAGCTTCGATGTTGGCACTGGAGAGGGATCGAGAGCATTCGAGAGTATTCGAACTGCAGCCTCGATATGCCAGGCTGAACGGTTTTTCGATTTAAAAAGCGAGAACCAGTCGATAATTTAGAAGAGGGAATATGGGTTCGGTCACAAAAGGAGGTCTTTATTGAAAGGGAGGAAAAACGGGATGCGTGAACATTAATCACTCGTTTCCTCGTCCGTTCTCTGTGTTCCTCGATGCGACGCCTCTATCGATATTCTTTAAAAATTATGTCAACGTTCTCCACTCTTTGATTGGTGTCCGCTCACGGGAAAATTATTTTCTCATCTTCTTCCGCGATGGAATGTTGTTGACCGCGCCTATCGATTGCTCGTTGCTATCGTCTTTTGTGCCGGGAAAAATTGATTATAATATAGACGAGTTTACTTATACACACGTGGAGGTTATAGAATTAATCGAGTAGATACGATGAGAAATTGAATACCAAATAAAAGATTTTTACGCGATATGTGTGTGTGAAAAGATAAGAAAGTTATGCAAATTATTGTTTAATCGTTTCTCAATTTGTACATGGTTGAAAAATTATTCATAGAGAATTAAGGAAATATTTGTGAAGTCTTGAAGATTGAACTCTAAAAAAAAAAATAAAAATAAAAATAAAAATATAACTATATTTAAATACAGCAATCTGTATAAATAATTTTGAATAAGACTTCTTTCGAGTTACAATTTAATTCCAAAATAATTCTGAATATGCAGATATCACTATATTCATTTGACAGTTTACATAATAAAAAAGAATTTATATTATTCGTTTATTTATTTAAAATAGCTATAATTTCTTCGAAATATACACAATCTTTTTCTCAAAAAATATTTTTCACACAACTAAAAAAAAAGGATAAAGTCGATAATCTTCATTAATTTCCGAGAAAATATCTCGCAACACTTTAGAAAGATATATTCGAGCCAAAATCTAATAAAAAAAAAATGAAGCTTTAAAATAAAAATCCAACGAAAGTCTAAAATATCTTCCCTGGAAATATGGAACAACGAGTCGCTTTTGAGATTTAAAACGCTCCCACGATTTTCCCTCTAATATGAAATTATAAGCACCACGCGCCTCGAACGAGGACGATAAAGAATGCCATTATAAAAATGTAATTTGTAGACAGGAGTGAACAGCGTTTCTCAATTGCTACCATCGTGCGCCCATCCATCGTTCAATTTGAGAAACAATCAGACGTGAAACGAGGGTCTCAAAGCACCGATTTCGTCCGAGTCCCCTGATCATGCCGTCGAGACAAAGGGGAATAAAGGAGGTACGTAATCCAGTTCACAGTCGGGGAATTGCAAATTCTTGTATAAATACGTTCCGACGTTCTATAAAATCAACCTGCGCGCCCCACTTCTTCACTTCCGGGAGATGCTCGAGGCAGCCTTCGCGAAAATTCGCCATCGTGTTATAAACTTTTGGTATATAACTGTCGTTTGAAATTGGTTCCGCGTGTGAGTTGATTAGCTACGCGATAAATTCCCTTCACGCGTCACGTGCATAATTAACGATTTTTCGTCACGTATTTTCTGTCTCGCGATGTGGTGATTCGTTACGTCCGTATCTGATTTTGTGAATTTTTCAAGCTTTAATGATAATGTAAATAATGGACTTGAATTGAAGAATGCGAAAATTTAGAAAATGATATGAGAGTATTTTTGTAATTAAAAATTTTGAAATAATTTTTTCGAAAGATATAACGAAACTATAGACAATTTGATTTAATTTGATTAAATGATGATGGTATTTGATAATATCGCTTCGTGGCATGATTTTAAATTGTTAATAACTTGAAAAAGTAGTACTTAATGAGATTTGTGAACTTTTCATTGTTTCGATGTCAATTTATCACCGATAAGTTGTATAAGGAATGAATCGAAATCATGATTATGCCATATATTTCATCGTGTACTTTATAAATTTTTTATCATTTTTCGAAAAAATTACTCGAAAAAATTAAGCTTTTTATTATTACATTTAAAACTATATTTTTCATTCTTTTTATGTATGAATACGTGTGTGAAATTTAGTAATCCTTTTAATCTTTGTATATCAAAATTTTGTTAAGAAAATACACGCAAGGAATTTAATGAATAATTTATCAAGACATATTTGAGGTATTTTGACTGGAATAAGTCTTTGTATCCAGGCAAAGTTAATTTGCATTCGTTTTAAATATAGCAACGCATTAACTTCGAATGTTATATACGAACACGATTATATTCGAAGAGATTTTGTGGGATTATAATGGGAGGAATATTCTCCATATTTGTATTTCTTGTAGAATTCCCATGTGTATTAAAGATGAACTATTCTTTCGTTCGAACAAAAGATACATAATTTGACAATTCAATCTTTATATAAAAAATAATATATGATGTTGCATAAATATAAATAACTATGATATGAATACGAGATAACGATAAAAATATGATATTTTATCAAATTTTAAAAATTAATAATATTAAATAATGATAATTATATTATCAATATCAAAATATTAGATGCGTAATATCTATTTGCTTTTTATCAGAGCAAAATTATTAATAAATGCCTCTCGAAAAGTCAATCTAATTAACCAACAGTTGCATCTCGAATTCTGTTAGGTTTCTATTTATTCCCGAGACAAGCACACCAAAGTGCATCAAGTTCAATAGCAACTCATTTATTAAACATGGTTACTTTCTGCGAACTCCATGACAACATAATTACACCACAATTTCGATCAATAATATAAACAATGAAGCGAAACCTTTCACGCATTTCCGTCGGAAACATTGATTTTCTCTCTTGTTCCATTGGTTTTATTAATTAAAGAACTTTAATCGAATCTCTCTGCTCATTAATATTTTCTCTTGATTCAAGTTAGTTTGTAAATATTGTTCGAAATTTAATAATGAGAAGGGAGGAAGAGTATATTTGCAATATTTGAAATTATTGAGAAATGAATGAAATAGAATGATTGAATTTTGTGATGGTTTAATTATTTTTCAATAAAATGCATCACGGATCGTTACATTAATGCATCTTTTAATTGTTGAGTAATTGTTGCCAAGAAATCTGAATATCCTATTGAATAAATTATGATTGATTGGATGTTCTTGAGAAATGTTTGGAATTGAACATTTTGGACGTTTGATATCTGGATAATTAGCATCGTATTACTAATGATGCTGTCGTTACATTCATTTCATTTACATTAAAAAATTTCTTTTCGCATTATGTTGAATAATAATATATGTAATTTTCAAAATAAATAATTAGAATGTGCAGAAAATTTTTAACAATCGATATTATAAAATTCAATTTTTAAAGCGAATGTTGAAGTTATAAAAGAATTAGATAAACTAAACATTATCAGGAATAAAGATGTCTAATGATTTTAGAACGTAATAATTCAATGTGACTAAACTTCTAGAAATTTCAGAATTTCAAGCATTGAAGAATTTCAAAAGATTCA
Organism: Apis dorsata; assembly: GCF_000469605.1. NCBI lineage: Eukaryota > Metazoa > Arthropoda > Insecta > Hymenoptera > Apidae > Apis > Apis dorsata. The sequence goes on from NW_006263427.1 coordinate 725,175, forward strand.
AAATATTCAAGTCATTCACTCTCCCTAAATTTCAAATAACCTTGAAATCCCTAAGATTTTAGATTTGAGATGGCCTTGTCTTTAAAGAGTTTCAATAAAATTTTCTGTAATCTTTAATTTAAAAAATAATAATATATTAAAAATATATTATTTAAAAAATAATAATATATTAAATAATAATATATTAAAAATAAATATTTTGCTATTTATGATGTAAAATCGAAATTGCAATTATTTATCAAAATTTTTATAAATTCCAGACTATCAATACGATTGTATCAATATCATATATATGAAAATCCTTTGTACCTGTCTGAATATGATAAAGGATTTCAATATCGATAATCTAAAATAAGATTATAAAAAAATTCATTTGTTTAAAAAATATACATAAACAATATCTCTTTGTAAATGGTATAAATGTCTTTTCCAATTTTTATAAAACTATACATGTACGTGACAGCACATGTAGTTCAACTGGACAGGATATTATTCGATATACACGTATAGAAATACAAAAAAACAAAGAATAAAATTTTTTTGTTTGAAACGCCGTTTTCGAGAAAATCGAATTTAAACGTTCGTCGAGTACATGTACACTTGGCTAACTGAATAAGAATGAAACGAATGGATAAAGTATTGTTCTACAGATACAGAAAATTCGAAAATAACATTTTTTGTTAAAAATTCTCTACGAAAAAATTAAATTTCAAATAAGAAATAAAAAAAAATATATTCGATCATGAACTATGTAATTAACAAATTTTTAAAAAATTATTATTCTTTATTTTGTTTTGATAACGTGATATAATCTTTTTAGTTAAATCAACAATTGAGAATGGCAACAAATATTTAATACATACATATATATGTATGATCTACATACATTGTTAAATTTTGAAGTTTTACATATTTATGAATTCAATTATTTTATATCAAATAATCGAATAATATTTAATCTTTTGCATTATAATTGTTTTTCTCAAGAATTCTAGAGAAAAATAATCATATTCAAAGTACAAAAATTATAATAAAATAAAATTATAATAATTATATAAATTAAAAAAAATTTAAAAACACAATTTTTTTATTCTGATATTGTTTTTGATTTTAAAAGTGCTACAAATCAACATAATTAAAAATGAAAACAACGATTCTCTAATAAACGTTTCACGACTCACAGGAGTAATGCTTAACATATTCAAAAAATATAATTAATGAAAAAAAACTTTCCATACTCTTTGTTTATGTATACGCGTTTCTTGTATTTTTCATCGTTTTACAACTTCTTTGTACTTACCATATTGAGAAATCCTTTTCGATTTTTGATGCAATCTCGAATTTTCTGATTAATAAAAGATCATTACCCAGAACAGTGACGTTGGTGACGAGCATCCTCGGAGGGTGCGTGTTCACTTGACAGACGTACAAGCCACGATCCTCCCTGCGCACCCCGGCAATCGCCAGTCTCCAGTTGTTTGGATATTGGAAACTAACGCTGTACCTGGGATCGGAAATGTGAGTGGTATTACCCAGGGTTAAAAGGGATGCCCAGTCTGCGTTGCGGCGTAACCACATGACCTATAATTGTGACACAGATTCAACAATTGCACGATGATCCTGCGTTAGAATTTCCGCGATCGTGGTGCATTATGGATCACTAATAATCGTATCCGGTTATATCGTAGTTTACTAGATTCTGTAATTAAGTTCATCCGCGTTCACTGACTTAAAAGGAGCAATTTACTGTGAATTTTTGTCATCCTGTTACGTAATTAATAATGATAATATTAGAATTAATTAAAAGTTGAACAAGATATCATAATATTATGAAAAAGAGTAGATTTGATTGAAACATTTTAATTCATTTATTTTATAAAAAAGATCATGAAACAAAACATCATGAAAAAATATAAATCATTGATTAAATTGCAACTTGTATATAAATTATCAATATTTAATATTCTTATAAAAAATTGTAAAAATAAAATTGTAAAAAATTGTAAAAATATTTTGTGATATAGGATATTATATAAAAAAATATTTGACAAAAAAAAATATTTGACAAAAAAAAAATGAAAAAAATACCTTCTTTCCAGAAAGCATGGCGACGCGGCAATCGAGAAGAGCCGTCGCACCAAGATGCAATGCAACATTTTGGGATCCATTAATACCCTGACCTTCAGCATTCTCGAAATAAGGATCCCAATCTGTTACTCGATGGTGCCTCAAGCGAGGAATTCGAAGAGGTGGTAGATTAGCGATTATTTCCTCTGCAACAAATTTATGAATATGTAATGAGTAAGATGGTTCAGATTCTCAATAAATTATTACACAAAATTAAATATTCATTTAACTTGAGTAAAATTCCTATCAATATCTCTTAAATTCAGATTTAGAATTCAACATACCTGTTAGAATTGGCATTTGAATAAATACACAATGTAGATCTTGAATTTTAATGCAAATTATATTAATATAAAATTATATTGCACTCAAACTGAAATACTTTAAATATAAAAATATATTTATTGTAACTTTATTGTTAATTTAATAAACGTATCAAAATATACAAGACTTTAGAAAATATTTGATATTATTTTCCAGCTAAATGATTTTTTTGTCATTTTCTATATATTTTTCTCATATTAATCTTTTGTTTAAATAATATAAAACGTAATATACTTCGACCTAATTAATTTATATATAAATTCTACAGAAAATTAAATTTTTTTACAAATTCTTTTAAATACTAAATAAACACTTTTTGTAACTATTGTATGTTTAAAAATTTTAAATTAAAACCATTATAAATACATTTTACTTCTTTGCGCTACGATTGTTTTCTTAGCTTGTTTTAAACCAATTTTGATTTCATTTACTTTAGTCTCAATTAAATATCAGAAATGATTCAAAAATTTCAAAAGAAAAATAATATATAAATAATTATCGCATTAAATAATTACTTGATCAAACAATATATATTTCATTCATACAAATTATTCGTGTAAAATACTCACATACTTATATATCCCATGATGGTGACATATTCATTTTTTTAAACGACAAGAAACCTAGAAATCTAATATATTCTCCTTAGTTTCATTTGAATGATCTCACCATAAATCTGCTGTGCACCCCTCTCTTCATACGATTATATCTCCCGGTAACAAAGGGAGGATCGTTTCATCGTTCACGAGACACGATTGTGGAAATGGAAAATAAAATAAAATGAGGCTCGGTGATTCTAATCCCTGTGAGGAGTACAATTTCGCCAAGATTTCCCAGGTAAGCCGCGGACATCCGTCTTGCATGGCGTCTTTGTAATAGGATTTTTACGGACGCGTCAAGCTTGTTGTATAGGTAAAAATGCGGGGAAAATGCGAGCACAACGTTCAAGTAAATTGCATTCTCATTCCATGAATCATTTCACGATCGTTGATTTATCAGGTGCGCCATCGTTTGCTAACAACACTATTTGCTGAGGGCGTAAATCACGAGAACGCTTTATTAAAGCGTTATTAAAATATACCGTTTTTTGATATATGATGTCTGGAAAAAATAATCGTAGATCAATCTGAACGAATAGACTTGTCCCATTTCGAGAATTGTGTTATTTTACGAAGATTCTTTTTTTTTTGTCCCATTAATGTATCAAATATGAAAGAAAAATATTATAATGTGATGTATCATCTTTGAAGTAACAATTGTGTTTTTAGAAAATTGGATATGTGATACCATCTATTAATAGTTAAATAATTTTTTCAGTTTACGAGTAAATAAATATAATAAGTTAAAATGTTAAAAATTATCGCATATTATATTATTTAATTGCAACGAATAATTATTATATTCAATAATTACTTTTTTCAAATAATTCGATAATGTTTTAAATTTACATCTCAAACAAATTCAAACTCTTTGAAAGCGAAAACTTACTTAATCGTCTGAATCGTCGTTGAATCAATACAACGAAGAATACTATAAATTGCGGAAAAGTAAAATTCTTGAAATGCTTAAGATTGTTCATTGAACAGTTTGATCGGATTTCAGAAACTTGGAGAAATATTACAATTTGAGATCTATGGAACGACAAGAATTTATCGAAACAGCCATTAATTTCATGCATAAATCGTGTTCATTTTATATTAATATTTTTTTATATGTTTCTTGATTTATTAATTCTCAATTCTGATCAATTCTGAATATCTTTCATCCTTTATTTATTTATATAGAATTATAATTCAAAAAGAAAACTCGAAAGAAATCTCAAAATTTCATCGAACAATTTATGTCTTTACTTATTTTTTATAATTTGATGACAACAATTAAAGATATAAATATCTTCTTTCCAATCATAGATCGAAGTTCCACCATTAATTGTCTTTCTATTTGATAAATATATAATTATATATAATTGTAACATATAATATTATATTATATTGATTAAATTCGATTCGTTTATCAATAAATCTCTCAAAACATTTTTCATCCTCGTATCACGTCGATGCATCCTCTGTTCCTCCAATCAGCAACAGGACACCTTTGTACCGTAAAGATCAAATCAACGACAAATCGATCCTCGCGACATTCCGCTGCACGAAGAGGATTTCCTGTCTCGAGTATTCAGATACGATCGCTCATTCTCGATGCAACGCGATTTTCGTTTAGAAAGCGACAAAGCGTTGCTGAAACCTCGAAATCCCAGAACAATCGGTAGACGAGAAGATACAATAGCGAAGCAATGGACAAAATTTGTCTGGATGCAAAAGAAAACGAAGCTAAAGGCACGAAATAAAAACGAAGTAAGATTCAGAGTGCAGTGGAAATGAAGCGTAGAAAATGGTAGAGAGGGAACGGAGAAATCGTTACTGCTCCCTGCTGATCTTCCTTTTCTTTTCTTCTTTTTCTTTTCTTTTCCTTTTTTTTTTCTATTAATTATTTAATAACGTCCGTAATATTCTGAACCAACGAGCACTCGTGAATTCGAGCAACGGGTACAAAGGAGGATGGAAGATTGAAAGTAACCAGAAATGGAATACAAGGAGGAAAAAAGGTCGAAGAAATCGCGGATCTGATCCGAGTTCCGCCACTTAACCTTCCGACCTTTCGCACGAGGCACTTTCGCGTGGATTTAACCTCGAACGATTTTTATGGTTCGTGTACAGGGGGAGGGAGAGGAAACAGAAAATATAATTACGTCTCCTGAATAGTGAAAAAGTTGTGTTAAGTTAATATAAAAGGAACGAAATCCATCATTCCTCCGAGTTAAAGTTTCCTCTTGAGAAAAAGGAAATATACCACTTGGTAGACATAATAGTTCGAGTAAATGATTTCATTTCGTTTATTTTCTGCCACGGTTATAAATTTCATACTGCTTTTTTGATATTTATTGTCACCTGTACTTGTTCCTTAAGAACTCTTAATTATGAACAAAATTAATAATTAATAAAGTGCTGGCCGAATTTTTAAATAAGATCTTTTGTCTATAAATTTATCTATAGATTTGAAGATAATATTAAAAGAAGTCTGGCTTAAGAAATTCAATAGTTTTTGTCCATAGGGAGCAAGATTAAAATTAGTACAAAAATTTTGATAAGTCTTTAATTTATTTTACGTTTGTATTTAACAATATGCATTTCACTGATGTCACATTGTTTCTTCCTTTATTGTAATTTTTTTAAAAGTTCCACAAATATTATTTTGGCAATTTTTACACGTCAGTTTTACAATTCGGATATATGCAATTGTCACGTATTAATTGCAATTTTTATACGTCATGTTTAAACCTGACACAGGGAGAAAAGCAATTAAATTCGACATAATTCGACTGGAACAAAGTTCATAACACAAAGTTTATTTTTAATAAAATTTTTAATAAAACAATTAATAATATATTATTCAGCTAAATTATATTCAAAATTATATTCATTTGAATTTAAACTTCGAATTGAGATGCAACAAATATTATTTAATATATTTATTCACTTATTAATTTTGAATGGTTTTACACATTTGCGTGAAATCGATCGTTCAACAAATTAATATTTATTTAATAAAATTTAATAATTTAATAATTCTTTAAGATTATAAGATAATATATAAACTATAATTTTTAATAATTTTACACGTTTGTAAAATAGATCGTGATTTAATATTTGTTAAAAAATTTAAAACAATTCTCCAAGATTATTAAAGAAGAGATTAATAATTATAAAACAATATAACCACGAATAAAAAATTATTTTAATTCACAGTTTATATTTACATACTCGAGTGATCAACGGAGTCTTTTCTTGGATATGGTTCAAACATCGAGCAGGAAAATTCTGGGCTTTCATTCGCATGGCTACCGGCGTCATGAAGAACCAGTAATTAAACTTTGTGAAAGTTGCAGGACATGTATGCTTTCTAATGCATTCGTCGCGTGCTATGAAACGGTCATTCCTGTATAACGGATACACGGTTATGAAATTTGCTCGGCGTAGAATATCTGAGCAAAGTTTTCGCATGATACTCCACTGAGAAGTCTCATATATCGCGGGACGTGATTCGTTTACGAAAATTAACCGTCTAATGACATTTTTATGTAACAAAATTGTACTTGCTCCCTGTGGTTTAGATTGAAATACAAATTATAGGTTATTTACAAATATGAAATGATATGAAAGAGATAAGAGAAGAATTGTGCAATCATGCTTTGAATCTTGAGAATAAACTATAAGTAAAGATATTACTTTATAAAATAGTGCATAATATTTTTGTGTAGCAATTTTTACATATGTTTTGATTTTTAGATCTTTCGAAAGAGAATATATTAATATTCTACATATTAGAGATTTTCTTTTAACACGAAAATAAAAAATGAATAAAAAATCGTTGAAATTACGACAATGATAGGCAATTTTCAAGGAAGCATATGCAAGAGAATGCTTTATTTTATATATCAAGTTTTCTGGTAGCTTTTTTTTTAAAGGAAATGATAGCTAAGCTTTTAAAAGAAATAATACTTAATCAAATTCTTGCGATCTGAGCACTATCGATGTCAGAAATAATATCCATCATGTTTTAAAATTAGGATTGTTTTTAGATTGATTAATAAAGTGAAATAAAAGTATTTTAGATTATACTTTATAGATAATCTCTTCTGAAGAAAATTTTGTAAGAAGAATAGCGAAGATCAGTTTTTAAAGTAAAATTTTATTCCTCTATAAAATAATATTTTTGTAAAAAATGTATTAGATATGATAAATATAAGTTAAATATTAATCAATTTATTCGGTTATACGTTTCAAAAACGTTGACAAGTCCGTTTAAGAATAGGTAGCAAGATTGTAAACAGTTCCTTTGGGAATACTGTTCATAAATCTAAGATGGTGAAGCATGTCCCGATAAGAAAAATGTAATTTGCAAGTAAAAGTGGTTCGCGGTCTATCAAGCGGATATCTCATGGAACATTTCCTGCAGATGTTTAGAAAATCTTTACTAAAAGTGGTATAATATATTTTTAAATTTTTGAACAAAATTTTGATTCTTCGAAATTTCTATTCTTTCCAAATATAATTATTTTCAATTTTGTCTCAAAAATAAAAGAATCAAACGAATAGAAATATAATTTAAACGAAATCATAATGTTTCGTTTTGAATATCTTCTATCATCTATTTCGTTTTCACTGTGTTCACACGTGTAAATGTATATCTAGAGCTTAACCAAATAGTAGTAAGTGATTGAAAATGTTTTTGTATCGTGACTTAAACGGAAGGTAGTATGTTTGTATAACAGGGATTGAAATGTGTACATTACGTGACAAGAGAGATTTCGTTGTCACGGAAGATCCATAGAGATTATCGTCTAACAAACAATACTAATTAATATTAAAACACTGCAATTATACAATAAAATACAATAAATAAATTGTTCGTGTTATTTATTCTGGAAAATATTTTTCAAGCTTATATAATGTTTAAATAGTAATTCACAATTAATCTGTTTACCATGATCAAACAAGTAAAATAAAGCAATCATGGTCAATCTAGTGAAATAACGCAGTCATACAAGTAGAATAAAGTTGTCACGGCCAGGCAAGCGGAATAAGACATAATCGAACAAGTAGATTAATTGTAGTAACGCAAAAATATTGAAAGGAAAAAACTTCTGTAAGTTCCTCTCTATTGAATGGATTTTTAATTAAATTTTTTAAAAATATTTCTGAATTAAATGAAAAATGAAACTAATTTTAAAAAGAATCTCATGATAGTTAATGATAGAACAGCCTTCCTATCTTTCTTCGAGATGAAAAATAATTAAAAAAACTTTCATATTATCTAATTATATAAATCACTTTTAATTAATGAAATGAAAAAAATTTGAGAAGAAAAACTCAATTCAATTAAAATATCTGGTAGTGACAGTTTCTCTTTGCTTTTAGAAAGCAAATAATTCAAGTTTGGAGTATACACGAGGCAAATAGATTTCCTTCAATTTCTATGTTTAGTCCACGAAAGTTGTTCTCAACGTTTTGCTTCGGTTGAAAATGGACTTCTTTAGACGTCCATTTCCTATAGGCGCATCTAAGATCGTTGGATATCCCGTCCTCGAGATCCAAAAGATCACGAATTGATCTTGGCGAGCTCTTCACACGGAACTTATTACACGAAGTTCGAAAAGTAATATGTTCATCCTAACTCTCAATATTTTCCTATCAGTGGTTTGAAAATTACTCAAATGATAAGATGATAAAAAAAGTATTTACTCTAAAAATTATCAATTTCTTTCTTTTATGAATTAAAACTGAATTTTCAATTTGTTCTTTCGAATGTTGTATCATTCTCTGAAAAAAACAAATTCTCAATATTTTATTTTATATTAAATTATCGAACAAATATATTCTTTCATATATATATATATTCTTTTCAGTGAATTGAATTTCAAATAACTAATCGTATCTTCTTCACAAAAATTTCATGTTCCATTATAAATACGTAAAAATAGAATTTCATCCCCCTCGAAATATAATCCTTTCAGGATTATTAAATCGCTATTATTAAATTTTACTCAATCGAATCGTCGAAAGTTGAACTTTGAAGACGCAGATACATCTTTTCCTCCGGAGGAAGGATTAAACAGACCACGACGAGCCCTCTCGTTGCAATAAATCGTTTTTCCGACTAGCAGATCGCAATTACAATTATCGATTCTTTGTCCCCGTGCATTTTTCCGGTGGGCTCAATATCTCGCCGCTTTGTTCCCAAGGAAATTACCCATCCGTTGTTGATTCGATTGTGCCCCGGTACTCGGGGTTAACGGGGTAGAGAACTAAATGTCTTCGCCAATGGGCGCACCCTTCACCCTTGCACACCCTTGCCACGCCACGAGAACTCGGTCGTCCGATCCACTCTCCCCTCCAAGGATCCAGTCGTGTATTTCCTCTCCTTTTTCACCATCCCTCTTATTTTTTTATATCCTCGTCTGAGCCTCGATATCTCGAGTACTTCGATTGTTTACGTTCGATGCATTTTCGATCTCGAAACGATCTCGTCGTTCTACGAATTAAAGAGCGGTCCGGTTTATTGTTCCGCGATTGGCTACTTTAATCGAGGGGGCGG
>NW_006263427.1:735431-797339 GCF_000469605.1 Apis dorsata
TCTCTCGACTTTAAGGTTTAAATGAAATTGTGAAATAGGATACGGTGCAACGGACGGAGTGAGAATCATGATGCAATTGGAAAGAAGTGGTTTCTCGTGTTGGAGATACGTGAATCGAAGCGACGAGATAAATTCTTTTTTTTTTTTTTTTTAAGCGTTGCTTTGTTTCCTCGATATGGTTGATGCGTGTGTGTTTGGATATTTATATAATATTTTTAATGATTCGGTTGTATGATATTTATGATCAAGTGGATCTCTTCATTCTTTTTTTTTGTACGTGTAAATATTGCGATTTAATTTTTGTTAAATATTTTTATTTATATTAGTTTTTTTTATAATTACAGTATTTTTTTTCTGAAGAATAAATATGATATAGTGAGAAATAAAAGAAATATTGAAATAATGATAGACAAACAAATAAATGGAAAATATACTATTGCGATTAATATAGAAATATTTTTCGTATAATATAATTTAATTTGATTAATTGTGAATAATTTGAAACAATGATATTTGAAATGATTTTTTTCATTATTTAATAGATTTTCGAATAATTTTTAATTCTCATTTGTATAGATAGCATCTCAAACAAAACAAATTTTCTATTTTTATTTCAAATGTAAATACAAAAAATTATTAAAAATATAAATACAATCGTTTTTAACAAATTTTTTTATTAACTTTCTTATTTAAACTCGTTATTAATATTTGCACGGTAAATATTGAAGGAAACATATATATTTCTTTCTCTTTGCTTTTCTTTTTATTTCTCTCTGTTTACGAAATGACATAAAAACGAAAATGAATTGTTATCCAGCATGGAAAATCATTTTCCAAACCAATAATACCGCTTTCGATCATGTAAATGAAATTGATCCTCGATGCAGTTTATATTTTTAATTGAGAACAATTAGAAGCAATTCAACTAAACGGGATGTTAACTAATGCACAATGCGGATGAAGAAAATCGTTGGCAAGTAAAATAAAAATAAAATTATTTATCCTCGTAGTAGGAATGTTTAATTTCGCGAGGAACAAGTCAGTGGTAATTTTTTTAAAAACTACGTACCAACAAATGATTAAATAAACTTCACAATGGTTGAGAATGAATACGCGAGAATTGCATTTATGGGAAAGACAAAACGGTTCAGAGTACCTAATTCTTAAAGGCTTAATGAAAATATGCAGGAACAGTGCTTCAAGATACCGAATTAAACGAGACAAAAATTAAAAATCTACACGTTTTATGTCAGAAATAAAATAAGCTTTTGTAGTAGAAAATAGAAGATTATAAATCGCGAATGCGTTTAATGATATTTCTTGCTTCTGCGTCATTAGGTTCCTTTTTACCATACTATTATTTAACACTACTATTATTTAACACTAAGATAGCTTTAGAATGTGAATCTATTTCGGAATAATTTCTCGAGAATATTTGCAAGTTAAGTATCTGATTTCCAATTTTCCAATACAGTGCGAAAAATCTATTATTATTATCGAAAATAAATCTCGATAATAATTCATAACTATTCTTATGAATATATTAAATCTGTTAAAATCAATCTATCAGATCTTCATACCCTTTAAACTGATAAAATATATATTAAATCTATTATTAATATAAATGCATTAATATAAAATTAACGAATATACGTTAATAAATCGTAATATTATTTAGATATTGTTATTAAATTATATATAAAATTATAAATAATTTTAATTGACTCCGTTAAGGGATAATAAATATCGTTTGTCATTAATTCATCCTCAATTTATACACTTCGATACAATTCAAACAGATATTATTATTATTACACAAATGAACAAAATATCCGGATACTTCAAACAGGTATTATGCACCATGTTCCATGATCGATTATTTCGCTCATTGTCACGCGCCAATGACGCGCGAAATATTCATCGGCGGCTTCCTCGGGGATCACAGAAGATGGTCCAGCACAAGAGAACATTAATTAAGCTTCGCGCGTGTCCTTCAGGTATTCGAAAACTCGCGTATAATCGAGGGTAGGAAGGAAAAAAAAAGGAAGGAAGAAAGAAAAAAGAAAGGAAAAGAAGAGCGAAGTCGTTGCACGGATCTTTCATTAGCGCTAATGGGAAGCCGGCTGAATTCGTGTTGAAAAATCTCTCCCCACTCTTCATCTTTCCTCGTTACCACCACACTTCTAGTTCCTTTCCTTTTTTGCCAGTCGATTCTGAGGATAGATCGGGATTAAAGCTCTTCGACGTGTTGTGCATTCGACCATCGATCGAAAGTTTTCGCTTCGATCGCGCCTGAACTTTACATTTGCTGATTAACACTGCTCGATTACGGAAGTCGACGAATTTTAAATACAGGTGCAATTGAAACCGGTGTTGCTTTCAGCGGTATTTGTATCGCGAGGTGGATACGAGGTCTTCTGGGGTGGTGTCTATAGAAATTGGCTAATGTAATGCGGTGAAGATTTGGGAAAGTTTTCTGATATCCGATATTGTTTTACGTTATATACGGAAGAATATTTAGTCTCTATAATATTTAGAAATTGATTTAAGGTTCTTTTGACAATGCTCTATAAATTGAGTGAGAAAGATTTAGAAACTTCTGATATTTATTATTATTTTATATATAGGGGAAAATTTAAGTGTTTTGAAATAGTTATAGAAATTAGAATGTGATGAAAATTTAATATGTAATATGAAATATAAGTTGCTAAATTAGATAAACATATGACGATGAAAATTTAAAGAAAATTTTTGATATTTATAAAGAAAATATACAGAAAAAAATATTTTATGTACTAATTAAAAATCAAGAGATACTTTGGTAAACGTCTCAAGTAAATTCTACGATCATAAAATAAAAGTTTCTTAAACTTTTCTTCTTAGAAATTTTCTTTGAGATTATATAGAAAATATTTAATTCTCTCGAGGAAGGAAGAGAAAAAAGAGTTTCATTTTGAAGATGAAATTAGATAAAATAAATCGCAAATAATCGAAATAAATTCCGATATGGGATTAATTATTAGAGTTTATCGTTATCGTAAAAGTGTCTCGATATTGGAAATACATAAGAGTATCGGCTCTACTTATTGCAAAGAAATTTTCCAAAGTCTTCGTAATATTCAAATTTATGATCGTCTTTTTCATACATATCGGGAACGTCGTCGATTGTTCATAATCCTATTGGAATATTTATAAATGGATAATATAAAAATACAAGGATCACGAGAAGAGTGATTTTAAAGTTTAATCTACCGCTATTACTACACACCGGCAAATATTAAAGCGGAAGGATTTGTTGTCGTCATAAAGGACCTGCAATTTACTATTCATGGTATAAACAAAGAACCGTTGGAAAACCGCTTTCAGAAAGCCGACGAATTATTAAACCGTAACTACTCACTTGTTCGTGGGTGAACACCGCGATGATTATTTTCTAAATGGAGCATTATAATTTATTAATGCGGAAAATTTCGCGAAAAAAAAATAATCGAAATTGAAAATGATACGGATACTCGATAAATTTCGATTCAGCCACACGAGAGTGGATAAATGTGAAAAATTATTTCACTTGTATCATGAATTTAATTAAAATGATGCTTTTGGAATGTGTTTTGAACGAGATAGAAAGAAAATGGCATAAATAAATTGTTTTAATTACGCACTTCGTAAAATGATATTGGTTCAATGGTGTTTTTATAAAACTTTAAAAGCTTCAATGATTATTTTTGTTTTACGAACGATAAAATATTCACGATATAATCTTTCATCGATAATTTCATCGTTTTTAGGCAATATCTTTTTTATATGGGTTTAATTGAATTCTATTTGTTTTTGGCATGATGTTTTTTCCATGTTTGAAAATTTTCTGTTATCGTTTTTAAATTTTTAAAAAAATATAAACTCTTTTTGTTTTTGATACGCGTGAGAGAATAAATAATATTACAAATTGTTTTGAAAATCACAACTAATGATAATTATAAATCGTCATAATATTTTTTCAAAATTATATAATTTCTTTCTAATAACAAAACATTGTTGAGATCCATTTTAAAAATAAAAAAAGCACATCAAAAGTAAACTCACTAAGATTATTAAAAATTATAAAATCGAAAAATATCAATTTCTTCTTAATTTATCAAAATTTTACTCTTAGCTTTCATTTCATTCATTTTTATTTCAATCTTCTTACGTCATAACAAATTCTCCACTTCTCCTACGAGAACCATTTAACCATCTGGAAAAATCGCGTATCCCAAATAATCACTAAAAACATTTGTCCACAAAGGCGAATCTCCGAAACGAGTAACGAGTGAAGTAAGCGAAATAATCTCATCCAACTCATTCTTGTTCTCCCCTTATTTTCTTCCGTCGCGATAGCGCAACGTTTCATTGGAAAGAAACACTCTCCGAACCTTTGTCCCCCGCGTTTTCCTTTTTTTTCTTCTCTTTTTTTCTTTCTTTTTTTTTTCTTGCTCCTCATCTCTCACCCTACTACCCTTGCGGAACCGACACGACGAACGCATCCAACGAGGTCACAAGCACGCCTCGCAATCGAGGTCGTCGTTCCGGCTTCGCATCGACCACGTAATAAATGTACATCCAAGACATCATTTGTTTCCAAGCATTGCCTTATGGCCGAGAGCCACCATGGCCAAAGGGTCTGAGGGAGAGACCATTCGTCTTGTCGGTCGTTTTTCATCGGCAACTGCCAGCAGCCCATGGTGATGCCTTTCATGTACCGAAACGATGTACCGACCGCCTCTTTAAGCTCGTAATATGCGAAGCGGAAGTGGCCGGCCCCTTTGGTCAAAGTTGAAGGAAACGCGCGAAAGATGTGGACAGGATGCGGCAATTCTTTGCCTCAGGGCGGTGTACGGTTTCTTGTGTTCCTTGGCTCCTTCCTTTCCCGTGCTTTGCCCGCCACTCGATTCGCATTTTTTACCTATCCAGTTGAGAAATGAAGGCAAAAAGTAGCAGTACTCGAAGCACAAAGTGGATGCAATGGCAAGGAATTAGTGTCGCGAGTCCTGACGGCAAATCGTGAGCGATAAGGTGAAATGAGGTTAGCCGAATACTAGTGAATATTACACGATGTTTATGGAAATTTATCCCTTTTTTTTTAACCGAATTCTTTTTTTTTTAAATGGATGAATGAATATTTATTTTTTTTAAGTACATTTTGCAAACAAGTATCTACTTGGCAAATATTGTTAAATTTTTACAATAGAGTGATGTTAATATGTTGTTAAATTAAGGAATTTGAATTTTTATTTTCAAAGCTTGGCTTGATTTTTAAGTATACTTTAAATATTTTGCAAATTTTTAAATTTTTCAAATCTAGTGATGTTATATTATAATGAAATAACTTGAGTTTTATCTTTACGTTTAATTTGAATTTGAATTATTGTACATTCGTAGAAATTCATTCATATTAGAAAATAGAGTAAAAGTTTTTATTATAAATAAAGATTTGCTAATATTTTCTGTTAATATTCTTCTTTTTTATTTAAATTTAAAAATTTCTTTATTCTCTCAAAGTGTTCGTATCGATTTCTCTGGATAAAGCAATTTCAATTTTGATTAATGTTAATAACTCGTATGCCGAATGCTTCGAAGGACATAAATCATTTTGGAGAATAATTATTATCACATGGCAAATCTGTTAGTATTCATCAGTGATCAGTCAACATTAATTTGATCCATTTTCCTTTATGCGAACAGTACAAAGAAATTCCACAAATTTGCACAGGATGACCCATTTTCATCTATGAGCGGATTTATCACGAAAACTACATTTAAAAAACTTGATTCCTCTTGAAAAAATTCGATAAGATCATTAGAATAGCAAAGGACATAACAATTTGCAACTTTTCACAAAATATTATTATGTTTATATTGATATAATTTATCAATTTTATTCAACTTTTTTCTTGCAATTTTCTCTCAATTTAATCGGTCAAACTTTTGAATATCATAACTTGAATAAAATAATCTTAAATGAAGCTATAGTTTTCAAAATACAGTAAACAATTTTTCTTTATTTCAAGATCACCGTTAAACCAGAAGAAACGACGCTGAAATCTAAGAACACGAGCATAGCAACTAGGCGACGTAGATCAGTAGTTACATGGGTGTATAATTACCTATCTTCACCCGGCCGACACCAACTTTCGTACTTCCACTTTCCCGATACGAACTTGCTTTAATCAAGGAAGTACATCACGACTCTATGGTGCTCTATATTGTACGATAGAGAGTTCCGAGAAGTATGTTCGCCTGCTATTAGGCGTGAATCTTTGGTCGGTTAAGTTTACCAACTGGAGGAGGAGTATCTTGGTGTTATTGGCATGCCAAGGTCATTTATCTTGCAATTATAATCTCGTCGATGATAAACTATCTCGAAACAAAACTTGTCTTCATTATTGAATTTAATAATGGGATTATAATTTTCAAATGTGTTTCAAAAATTTGGAAGAATTTCATTTTTAAATTTATAAATTTGAATTTTTAGAAAAATTCAATAAAATATAAGGAAAAGAAAAATCTAATGATAAATGATAATGATCTAATGATAAATGTGCAAAAATTACAATTATAATTTCATTATCTACTTTTAATATAATATTATTCTATTAATTAATGAAATTATAGTTTATCAATATATTTTAAGAATTTAAAAAATTTATAAGGATTCAAATTTTTATTCTTAAGAATAAAAATGAAACTGGATGTACAAATTCTAAAATATAAAAGAATAAAAATTTGAAGATGAAAAGAATAGTGTAATTAAAATGAGAAAAAGTTTTAGTTGTTACTTGAAATGTTGAAACAAATTTTCCTGCAAAAACTGCGGAAAATAAACGAAAACATGGAAACACATTTTAACAATTCCTTCACAATAGTTGGAAATAGATTTTTAAATTTGACGCACGTCGACAGAAGATACGTGTGGACAGTTAATTAAATAGATAACCGAATTGAGTAACTTCATAATTTCGAATGTGAGACAAAAAGAAGTAGCATTATATCATTTGAATCTCGTTCTTTTATCTTTCTTTTTTTTTTTTTATAAAATTTGTATAAAGAACCATATTAAATTTTATTTATCATTAGTTATTTCATTTTAATAATATACAATATAAATTAATTATAAATATTTAAAATATTTAAAATATTTTGGTTTATTTTGGCTTTCTATTAATATTTTCGAGTTATTAAGTTTTTCGAGTTATAAAGAATATTTCACTATTATTTTATTTTTAATATTATTTATTATTAATTTATAAATTTTAGTGCTGTCTTCTTCTGATGATAATAAAAATCAAAATTAAATATATATGTAGCTTATTATAGTAATCTGATAAATAAACATCTCGATATTTGTATTAATATACAGAAGATCCTTAACTTGTTTACAAACAGCTTTGAGAAACGGACAGAAGAGTTTGCCAATTAGATTAAGCCCATAAGTTTTGCTCCAGTTACGAAGCTCACACATTCTGCCAAGTTTTGAACATACCAATGGCTTACATCTTAAATAACTTTCAGAACCTATATTTATCTTCTTGTCTATCCTCTTAATACCTATAATTTCTTCACTGTCAGAAATTTTCAACAACACATAATAATATATAATATATAAAAACAATACATAACATAATTTTCGAAAATAGATATAATAAATTTTATTAAATATTTCTAGAATAAAACTTGCTAAAAAGGAGGATATTTATATTATTAATAAAATTAATTGTTGTAATAGAGAATTCATTGATGAATTTATGTACCAAGATTAAGTGTACTAATATACTTTTGCCATCATTTCTCAGTAATGAGTTTCATGTAGGTGGGGAGATGTCTGTACACAGGTAACACTGGACTAATTCTCTGGCAAGGCGACATGTTTCCCAACAACAATGAAACTTTCCAGCTAATCCCACTCTGAACCCTTTAGCTGATGTAGGATATTATATCTCATGAGATTTCGTTCTCCTAGATATCTCTACTTCAATACATAATTCGATATTAATTATCCCAAATTACTATTTGCCTACTATTTATTATTTTGATTTCACTTTTTAATCGAATTAAATTGATACTTTTCATATTTTTTTCATTACTTTTAATGATTTTTTTATTTTATTCGTTTATCCATAAAATTTTAGCAATCTTACGAAAAGCATTATTCAATTGATGAAAAAATCAGAATTTTTATAGATCAGCTAAGTATAGATCATAAAAATTAAAAATTAAAAATAAATTGAAAATACTATTGAAAAACTAAAAATTTATCACTTTATCAATGAAATTTCACGGGATACATTTATTTAAAAATTTCCTATAGCAAATATTCAAATATTTTCATCATACATAACTACTTGGCCCATTATAACCCTTATGCAAGACAACGATAATCGAAGCAATATTTAATCACCTACCTCGTCATACATAACATTGTCACGTTCGACGCGTCAATTTCTATCGAAAACAGAAGCAAACGTCGATCACGTTAAAACCTACAAACTGTACTTTAATCCATCGTCCAACACCGATATGGAAAACGTTTCGTGGCTTAACGTGGATTGATACAGTACGTCACTATCCGACGAATGTTTTGTCTGCCTATTAGTTGTCCCCTCGTTTCGTTGTCTCGTCCAATAGCTCGTCCACGACTAGTTCCACTATATTTCGCATCGTATCTCGTTTTGTTTACTCTGTTGTGATGTAGCGAATCAACAACTCAGTCCATCTGTAGTGATCATGTTTCGAATCTCAGGCATCGACGAAACACTGTGCTCGTATCGCCTGAATGGCATTCTACCCTTTATGCACCATTTCGGTTACGATTGTTTACGAGCATCATAAATCTTGCCAAGTATGCCTCTTTCCATCCATGGAAGAGTGATCAGAAATCATTGCATTCATTCGAATTTGAAACCATTCCTTTTCGTGAATAATAGGTTTTGAAAATGCAGTATGTTTCATGATAATTGGAGATTACATTTCAAGAAAAATATTCATTGATACGTTTTTACGATAAAGAGATGAATATGGAATGAAATTTATAAAATTAGGAGACTTGAAATTATGTATTTATGAATTTATGATACATAATACTTATTTTTATTATTAATTGTAATTTAATATGGACGAAATTAACATTGTAATTTTTTAAATTTTATAATCACTTATCATGTGAAAACAAATTGCCTCTTTATAAGAATTCTTACATTTATTTTTATGTCGTCAAAAAAATTTGAATTGAAATATATATTTAACAAATGAATTCAGAGATCATAATCGAGATATTAATCATTTTACTATAGGACAATTAATCAATCATTGCGAAAAAAAACAAGTTGCCAAATGAAATCGTTTGAAAGTCTTTTTTAAAATGTACACGACAAATTGTATGCACAGCGATCACTATCAGCTTTGATTTAGTAGGGAAGTGCAATAAGCTAATATACGTTGTCTGACTAACGGCTGACATTATCTACTGTTCATTTGCTCGGCATGCTTCCGACTATCGACTCCAAGAGTGCGAAGTTGTTTCGAGAGCGTAATATATCAACGAACACGTGAGGGAATAATAAAGTAAAAATCACAATTCAAATAGCGAGAATGCAAAATGGTGATTACATGGAAAAAAACAGTTTGTCTACGTTTTTTGTTGAAGATTAAAAGAATTGATCTTCGATGTTATACAAGGTGTTGATGAGATATTTTTGAAGGATTGATTTTAGAGAATAAAATAAACATAGAAATATCGATTGAGATTTATTTATATCTCTTATATTTTTTTTAATTATGACTATATTTTATTCATTATTTGTTTATTAATTCTTCTAATTTTCCAACAAATTTATCTTTTGATAAACGAAGGAAAACTTTAATGATATTCTTTCCAAACAAGAAACTTTAATGTAAAGAGAATTTGAATATTTCTTTTTATAAATTTAAGAAATTTAAGAAATACAGATTTATTTCAATTTTAAGAATGAAGAATTGATACAAATTGAGATCTATATTTAAAAATTATAACTTTATTATAAATATTATAAAATATATGATTCATTAATAAAATAAATGTTCATAAATGTTAAATTAAAGAAAAAAAAAAGAAAGAAATTTTTTAAGAAACTTTTTAATTATGAAAAGGACAAAAATAATTATAATAAAGACAAAAAAATCATAATAAATAAAAGAATAACATATACATAACGGTTTTTTCATCTTTTAAAAAGAAAGTTAACAACATATACAGTGTACACTTTCTAAAAAATAATCTTTCCATTTTCTTTTCCTTTTTATCATTAACATCTCTGAAACGTAAAGATCAAGATACAACGTCAAAGCGGCTGGCTACCTCTTTACCAAGTAGTAAAAGAATTTCAAGTGCGAAAAGAAATCATTAAAGAGAAAAAAATGCGCCAACTTCCGTCTTTAAATTCGAGTAGAAAGAGATGAAGAAGTTTTTCGAGCAAACCAAAAATCGCAAGATACTTATTGCTTGTGTCCACAAAATCTGTGCGCATTATTATATTATTCATGTGATGAACAGACGTTACACGGACACTTTACAATCTAAAAAGAGTCAACAATGCCACAGGCGAGTTGTGGCTGCGACAATGACCATTGTGTCCGTGGGGGGCTCTCCATGCAAAAGTATACGTCTCTTTCCACCGACAGTGGAAACATCTGTCTTGTGTATCAAGGGAAACAAAGAAGGTTGAATTTTAATCGATTTTGAATTCGTTGCATTCATCCAAGAATCATGGGTTAGTCATCGTTGAATGAAATTTTACGTGGTTCTTGAATTTTTGCAAAATTTCTTTCATACGATAGATTCGAGCATAAGAATGTTTATTGTGTATAATTTAAAGAATAAAGATGTTAACTAGTTTGGAAATATTTGAATAATGTTAATAAGTGCGTAAATATTGAGTGAAAAAGAAAGAGAGAAAGAAAAAGAGAACATTTTTTTGGAAAAAATCGTTAAATGATAGTGTTAATTACTATTTTTCGTTAATTCGAAAAAATACGGAAGTAAAACGAATATTGAAAAATTTGAAATATTTATAATAGGGCAGGTGTATTGTGTTAAAAGTGGATTTATTCAATTTATTTCTTCGATGATTTAATAGCCCTACAAAAATATACAAATCAATTTGAGTGTCGTTCGCAAATAATTACCCATAAATAAATGGAGAAATATATCGTTTCAAAATTTATAGATCTTTTTTTTTGATGAATTCTCTTTCATTGAAGCATGAATTATAGTATGCACCCTTATATCTGGTATTGACAATGAGAGAAACTGAATTTCAAATTTTCATCGAACATCAAATTGATTGACTGGTTTTATTTCAAACTGATTAATTAAAATAATAATCTATAAATTAAATATGCATATCAATTTTTGATATGTATACTTCCAATTAAAGATTTAAAATAAAATATTCCATAATATATTTAAATATATATAAGCACATTTGATATAAATTAATTATCAAGATTCAAGACATTATGTCTTTCAAGATTTTAAATATAAAAAAAAGATGAAAAATTTTTAAAATGCAATGAATACAAATATAAAGAAAATGAAAGGAATAATTAATGATTCTTTGGATTTCTAAAAAAAATAGTTATTCAAAAGTTCCATCATTAATCAAACTCCATCATTATGTAATATTAATTTCAAAATTTGACAAAGATTCAATAAGAGAAGAAAAGAAAAAGCAAAATTTTTGATTCATAATACGTGAATAATTTCCCATTTTAACACAAATTTTTCTACATCTAATTATTTTTAATATCGTGAAAAATTTAATGTATTGACTTGTAGAAACTGAATTATCAATCAACCGATGAAGAATGACAATTCTTGAAAATATGGAACCGCGACAAACGAACAACTTTTAGATTTCTTTCAGATCTACGACATTTTCCTTTATCGTACTATCGTAACTTCCTCGGTAAACGTACAAGTCTTTACAAGACTGACGATTCGAAAGCCGATTTCCTTCAAATCGATCTGCACTTGGGAGAGTCGTGATCTGCTCGACCGACGTCTCCGCTATGATGGAACTACTTGAAAACTTCTATTCGACCGAGTGTCGTCTTTCATTGATTGAACTAACAAGCGGAGCCATCTCGGTTCGAATAATTTGGTATAATGAAATTATTTAAAATAATTGCTAATTCTTTTGTTTATTGACTTGAACAAATACAACGATCTTACTTTATATAATGTCAACGATCTGTATTAACTGATTCTTTATTTTAAAAGAAACAGTTTGAGATTTAATAACCGAACAATTAAAATTTGCTAATTGTACAGCTTGGAAAGAATTATTTCGATATTCCTATATTTTAGACGTATATAAGATCGTATCATATTTTCTTAACACGTAAGGAGAAGAATATATAACGATCAGTCTTTTCGATAAATGTTTCATTTCACGTCTCCATGGTAGCTTGAAGCTTTTCGATGAAATTACACGTCTTTCGTTTTACGTGTTTAGCGTAATGCAATATGTTGGTACGGTTATTTTTCGCAACTCCAATGAAATTACATCGTATTAGTATAAATGCCGCTTTGAAGAAATCCCTTCAACACAACTAAAATTGGACTTTCATGAGGATTTGGAGATAGCTACTTTCCTGGCAATAAGAGGGTAACTATAATAGTTATTATATGAAAATTTTCTTTCAGTATCTATCGTACCAAATAAATATTTGGTAAATCGTTTTATAAATATTAGAATAAATTTTCTTTTATTGCAATATTTATTAAGATGGAAAGAACTCACAATTGTAATCAGAGCTTAAAGGATTCGAGATCTCTATCTATCCAACAGCAATTCGTATAAATCTACGAGGATGCTAGACTTCAAAATAGGGATTATGGGATTGCGAGATGGTTCCAAAATTAAGGATACATATATCGTTGCACAACGCTTATCTAGATATTGTGAACCAACTTCGCGTGGATTATGTGCAAAATTCAGCCAAAATTCGCTCAGATCTCCATTATAGGCCATACTTATTGCATTATGTTGTATAAAAATTGATTAGAAATTAATTATTAAGAAATATATAAATATAAAGAATTAATATATACGAAATCAATTTTTTATTTTGGAATTTTACTCGTCAATTTTATAAATAAAAATTAATTATTTCCCAACTGAATATTTCGAACAATCAAAATAGTAAAAAAAAATAAAATAAATATTTCTTTTCATTGCTCGTTATCTTTTGCTCAATATGGAAGTCAAAATGTCATGATGTGAAATTCACGTCGAAAATATATTCGTGCATCTCAATAGTCAAACTTTATAAATTTACCTATTATATACCTATTATACATACAACTCATAGTAATTCGAACTTTTTCGCTCGTTTAATCTTAATATAGCAGCGTTGCATTCTGTATTGTTAAACGTCGAACAATTAAAACCGTTAACGAACGATTCATTCATGTTTTTGGATCCATTAATGCGCATGAAATATTTCACCTTAGATATCAATACCTTAATTATTACAATCAAATATAATATTAATTGTTTCGTGGAATTCTGAAGTGTGAAACAAATAATAACAAACAAATAAAAAATCCGATATTACAACTACTTGACGTCAAAATGATATAGTGCATTAAGAGTAGCTGTGAATTGATTTTGCAAATGAATATTTCTTGCTACATAATAGTTAAGTTTTTAATTCAATACAAAATTGATTGGAACAAAGGAGGAATGTATTACTTTTATAACTGTTTTATCTTGTATTAATTCTTGAATTATGTGAAGAAATTCTATTTGTTTCTTGTGACATGATAATAAAATAATAATAAGCTATAACAATTGAATACAATAAAATCATACAATAAACAATAGTGATTTCAAAGTTACATCATCAAGATTAATCTTTTAATAACTAATTCTAAATTTAATTAAATATTAAATTATTCAAATATCACAATTATCTCGTCATCATATTATTATCAAATTAACTAAAATGACAGAGATTGCTAAAAAATAAAAACAGTCTATTTTCATTTTAAACAAATATTTCATATTACAAAAGAAATTATAATTTTTCATTGACGAAAATTTAATTCCAAAATTATTAAAATCGAGATGTTAATTAAGAGCGAAATTATGGCATCTTCGGAAAGTCACACAATAGCAAATAAGGATTAAACCCACCCTGTATTACGTTTCGGTGTAGCATCAATGAGGACGGTCGATGGTAGCAATTCAAGAATTTCCTTTACCAAAATACCGACCAGTATCCACAACTACACAGCTCTTCAGGTCGAATCTAATCAATGAACGGTTGGTAATTTACAACCTTAGACCGATTACAACGTTAGAAGAATGTGTTGCATCCGAGTTGTAATTTGGTTTCAACTCGTGGAGGATTAATTGTCGAATTTTCTATACAGATGAAATTGTACGCCGATGAAATGACCCGAAAAAATCTTGGAGTTCGATCTAATACAAGGCGCATTAGAGCGCGGTTGAATTATTATCGAACGTTGTCAAAGGATTCTACCCCTCGTCG
The DNA here is from genome assembly GCF_000469605.1 of Apis dorsata. NCBI lineage: Eukaryota > Metazoa > Arthropoda > Insecta > Hymenoptera > Apidae > Apis > Apis dorsata. Next base: position 750,003 of record NW_006263427.1, read on the forward strand.
GAAATGCGGTCGTAAATGGGTCCGAGAACGGCCGTAATCCTGGAACGCGTGCATAAATAGGTAGACGAGGATAGCTTTTAACGGCTTTCCATAAAAAAAGAATATCGGAAAAGAGGCACTTTCTGCGTCCTTCGCCCATAATTTTTGCTTTGTCTTCGACTTCGATGTTCGGTTGTGCATAGGGGGCGGTTTTATTTCGTTCGAAGGACTTAGAGGGGATTAACGCTTAGGAGGGTAGCGTTTAATGAAGTATACTTTCGTTTATAAATTGCAAGATAGTTGAGGATAAACATGGTAAGCTCGAGAAATCATTAGAGAATTATTAAAATTGTTAGGAATTATTGTTCCATTTAATTTTTTTATTTTTTTCCTAAGAAATATGGGGCAACATGTGTGATTAAAGATTTAAGAGAAGGTAGATTATTATTATTTACATCATGAAAATAGAAAAAATCATATTATTAAAGCATCTTTTATTATTTCATCCCGATATCGCAATGCGTACAGGAATCTAGAAGTCTGTCACTTGGAATATAGCCATGTTACGTAAAATATGCAAAACTACTTATCATGAAAAATTTGCATTAATATCCGCAATCTACTTATAAGTGAATTATCAATTGTTTAATATGTGATTGCATTATATAAGACCGCCTATTTCAAAGAAAAGTCTATCTAAAAAAAGACAAAGATGACCAATACTTATAATTTAGAATTATTCCAAAAAATGTATTATTTAGATTTTAAAGAATTAGAATTTGACAGAAATGAATTTTATGCTTAAGTGAAATATAGATTTAAAATCTTATATTTAAAGAAACTCAAAAAACTTAGTGAAACAAACAACACAATTGAGAAATGAGATATTCTAGCGAAACGTCAAATTGAAATACGTCAATAATATTTTATATAAATCCTCAAAGGATCAATGAGATGAAACGATCAAAGGAAATAAATATCTCTAACGAGACAAAAGTGTAATCTCGTATAATAATTTCGATGTTAAATATCGAGGTCAATTTAGGGGGATATCATCGTGGAATTTCACTCGGTTCACCGCAACGACAACTTCCGGTCGACGAGGCGACAAATCATGCGTATCACCACGCATCGTTCGGATAAATTTTGGCGTGGAAAGTGGCGTGCTGGCGCCGATATATTTCTGACGCTCGAGTGCCACTCTGTAGCGAACGATCTCGTGCACGCAATTTGCATATATGCCTAGGCTCAGGTGATGACGCCTGATACCGTAGCCGTCCACCTAACAATTTCATTTGCAACGATGCTCGTTACCATTCGAGTTCGTCTACGTTTCCTCTCTCTGTGATCCATCGAGGGATAAGTAACAAATGGCAAACCGAGATGTAATCGAGTTTAACTTCAAACGAATTGCGTTTCCATTTATTTGACTAATATGTGTGACTAACATCAGAGGAAAATATTTTAATCGTTATCTTAAGATCTGATATATTCTATGTTGAAAAATAGAAAATTTTTATTAAATTTGTATTTGAAGTTCGATATTTCTTTTTTTTTTTTCGAAATTTTAATTGAGAAAGAAGATTGATTGATTGAAAACTTTTGGAAGAGAAATAAATTCTATTTCACGTATAACGGATGGATTGGAGTAAGTTAATATGGAATATTTGGTATATACTATTTTCTTACTTTATATATCTAAATCGGAAGTATTGATAAAAAAAATTTCAAGTATACGATGTCATGTAATTTTCTTTTCTATCTGTGACCTAGTTTCCACCATAAAAGAAAGGAAAGAATTTAGGTCAACCCGGTAAATTATTTTATACTTAGTAGATTTGAGGAAAGCTTTCTTCGAGAACAGATTTCCGATGATAAGGAAGTTATCTCAATATAAATCATTTTAATAAAAGTCATATGGAGAGAGAATATTTAACCTTTAACTAATCAATATATATTGTATTAAAAAAGAATCTAATTAAAAAATAAATTTTTCTTAATATGATTATACTTGATTCCAGAGACAATATCCAATTTTACAAATTGATTCGTTATGTATCTTTCGATCTATTTAACACATTTTAACACGTGCTTTAAACGTGTATCAAACAAATCTTTCATCTCATTTCTCAATCATCGTGAATTTAATTACGCCCGTCTGATTAATTACACATGTCCAGCGTGTTCCTGTGATCTAATAGACGAAGGATCAAAGCATAACATTTTTTTTTCTTTTTTCAATCGACCAATACCGAATTAATTGGAATTACTCGAGAAAGTCGGTCGGCATCTGTAATTAAAATATGGCCATCGTGGTATCATTTTTTTTGAGATATCTATTCTCATCTCTCTTTCTCCTTTTGTTTCATCAAGATTCCATTGTGATTGCGATCGTTTTTCAAATCGTTTTACTTTTTTTTTTAACCCATCGTTGTCTCGATGATTATCATTAACGAGGAATTGATTATCGCCTTTTAGATATTCGCTTCAAGAATCTATTTCACGTTAGATGCAATTATTGTTTGTATATTTATTTATTTATATTAATGTATATGTTTATTTAATATTTATTGTTGAAAAAACAAAATGACAGAAAAGTGGGAGAAAAATTTTCATTTCTAATGTTTCTCTCTAATTTCCTCAATCTTATATCATTATAATATTCTTCATCAATATATTATACATTGTATAGAACCTATTTGTTTGAAAATGGAGATCTTGGAAATCAGTCGTGTAAAGTAAAAGAATATGGCGAAATCTTGTCCGATTAAGAGCCCGCAGAACGAGTCTCGTTAAATGATATAATTTACTTTCACCGTCCGATTAAGCGGGCCAGACTTAATCAGCTTTCATTCTCGTTCCACTGAAATTCTATCCTGGCCGCGTTAACACGTAACACGAAAGCAAAGTGATTAACTGTTGAATAAGGGCGATGATGCTCGTATTCAGACGAGCACGATTTCGGAATTATTCATCGTGGCGAACGTTTCCTCTGGTCGTCGACTATCTGTCCATGATTATTCTCCGTTTTATACGACAATTAATTCCGGTGAAATTTCGACAGAAGCTCCGTTCCGCAACCGATAAACCAGCTGAAGCACGTTCTTCATTATTAACATTGTCGCGATTCTTATTATTATTCGACGACGTTTATTCCAACTTTTCCTAATTCACAGAGAAATCAACGACGTTTTATCGTTTCTCTTCTCTTTCATCACTGAACGTGAAGTATTACAGTAATAAATATTTTATTATTAATAATAAGAAAATATATTTTTTTATTGGAAAATTTTCTTGATCTTTTAATAATTTCAAAATGATTCCTGATATTTGAAAAAGCGATTCATTCGAGGGCCAATGAGTTATTTGGTTTTTTTCTTGTGTTTGATTGCTTGTTCATTTCCTTTTTTCTGCCTGATTTTTTCCCCTCGTTATCTTTTCTTTTTTTTTTTTACGAAACAACCATTAAGGCAGTGTCTGCGATGGAGTTCTCTGTCGGGAGAAAAATGGTCGGCGAATTGTTCATTCAGAGAAAACTTTTCCGCTCGGTAGTTTCACGTATTAAGCCCTCGTTCTGTACGGTAATTAACTTTTATTCTGATACTATCTATTGCGACTAACTATCGAAACACGCGATTTTCCCTTAATGTATGCTCGTTTTAATATATTACCCGTTACAATTATAATCAATATTCCATAAAAAAAAAACGTCAAATTATAAAAGTCATAATAATCTCACACCTTTTAAATGCGATTCCTTTTCAGTATGGGCCTCGATAAAAAAGAATTTAATTCAAAGAATCCATTCTATTTTAAAAATATATTTCAATCTTATCGAATTATTTCAATTCTAGTTAACATTAAATTTATATTAAAATCGGTCTGAAGCGAACGAAAAAAGGTTAATTACTTTGCCGAATGCAAAAAAAAGTGAATGGTTAATTAATAATTTAAGCTTTCGCCTGCTAACTGAGGCTGATTTTTCGTGTATTATTTAACTTATAAGCCGATCAATAGTAACTGGTACTTTAAAAGTAGAATTAAAAATCGAAAAAAGAGAGAGAGAGAAAAAAAAGAAAATTAATAGAACGACGAGAAGAACTTTGGACGCGTAATAAAAGTTTCGTTTCGAAATAACTTTCTTTTTCGTATGGTGAAAAGTTTTTCGGATACGTCTCTATGCAATGACACACAAATTTCGTAGGAAAATCCTTCCGGTCGAGATTGAAGAAAATACCGGTTGAGTCGTGAGTATAGGACGAAGCTTTGCCTTTTAGTATCCTTGTTGCCAAAGGTAGAACCACATAAAATGTCTTTGGAATTCGTCTCAGTACCATCTTAACGTCGTTCCTTTTTCTCTGTCTTTTCGTATCCATCTATCCACTTATCTCTAACTTTTCAGGACATAGCTTACCAATCCTTACCGAATATCTCACGTGATTCTACGCCATTCACTACAGTTTATCTTTTCATATGATACCATTACTAAATAAGATTTTTTCTATATTTGTTACTGTTAACAAATAACATTTTCTGTTTTCTTTTTCATTATCTTAAAGGATCTTGAGTATCTTAAAATATTTCTTTTATGATAAATCTTTTTTTCTAAATTTGAATTCTAAATTTTTATTTTCGGTATATGTAGTTTGAAGCATTAATTTCGAACATTAGTTAAGCTTGTTATCAATTATAGCGTTAGATCTATAAGATCTCAAACCCGACTAAAACACACAGTTTGAAACTTGAGTTATAAATTGAACTCGAGGCAAAACGATCTTTGCAGCAGTTTCCTTTATCAATTTACATTGTCAAATAATCCGAACGTGAAATCTAAATTATGATATTTCGACTTTCTTAGTTTCTGCTCAATTTGTTCGGTTAAACCCTTCTATGTTGGACAAGAAGAAGATAAAGAAATCTTTTCCAAGCTACTCATCCTCTCTCGACAGAAATTTCGATAAATTCGATGATTCTTGATTATTTATCTTCAAATTTCATTAAAATAAATTATGACAAATTTTTTAACATTTCCTTTTTCCTTGTTTATTTAAAATGAAAAAAGTTACTGTAATATTATTCTCTTCATTCGAATGAATCAAGAATGAATGAAGACTATTATGATTGAAAATTATATTAATACAATTCAAGTATAAATTATTCTAAAAAATTCATATTTATAAATTGATTTAAAAAAATAATTTTCTTTGTATATTTCTCTATTCTCTAGTTAATTATCTTTGCTTTAAATTGTAACACATTAAAATTTATAATTTACAATTTATTAAACAACACATAACATAAAATTATAGTTTCATTTCCTTATTGCACGTTTAATAAGATTCTCCAGGAAAACATCTAGGAAAAAAAAAAAAGCAAACATCAAAGAGCAACGATACCTAGAATGAACCTTTGGCTCGACAGAGGGAGGGTTTTGTATGTCGTAAAATTCATCCGCGAAACGAAAGTTTGAGCGTGGCCGTGGGTTCGAATAGTCCCAGGGTAAGAAAGTTCGGTGTAACTTTCCCGGTTAGACGAATCACCGCCACGTTCGGCGTCGGTTTCACGAGCTTCACCCTCCGCGCCACTGATCAACTCAAGGGATCTGGTAATTAAACCCTCTCTAAACCATCTTACTCTTCGACTTCCCACGCGTCGTTTATTATATTAAAACGGAATCGTAGATTCCACGACGTGGCGCGCTTAATTTCACGGCATCTCTCGTTATTCTACCGTAAAATACCGATGAACTTTACCGATCTGTGAAGATACTACCCGCGGATCGATGGATCTGAAGAGTAAAAGCTTCCACGAAAGTGTCGGCGAGGGAAGATAAATTAGCTGATGTAAGGGATGTTACGGAAATGGGGTGTAAGTATAAGAGTTGGGGACATGCGGATGATTGGAAAGTTACTTATTAAGTATGATGAAAAAGTAACTTTTTATTATTATTTAGTCATTTGTATTTGAAATTATTTATATTTATTGATCAAACTAAAAAATATTTGTATATTATTGTATTGTGCAAGATATTAATGTATTCATGGAATATTTTTGAAGACCAAAAATGAAAATATAAAAATTGATGTGCATAAAAATATAATATAATGGTTAAAGTTTATTTATTAAATTATAACCAATTAAAGTTTGCGTTAAATGAAGCAAGATGGAGATAAATGACAGTGCGACGAAGATAGAGTTGCCTCACTTTATCTTCATTTCGCTTCCAACACGAACTTCAATTTCTTATAATTTAATAATTAATTGGTATTTTTATATATTTATAACTTTCATGATCGTTTTCAAGATGTTCTATGAATATGTTAATCCTGAATATTATTATATATAATTAATGTAATTATATGTTTTATTATATAAAATGTATAATCTGTTTTAAAAAAAGATTATATACAAATAGTTTTCGTAATCATTTCATATATATTATTTTATTTAATTTTAAACATCGAAATAAATATAAAAATATAATATAAAGAAATAAATATAAAAATATATAAGCAAATCAAAAAGAAATTAATTTTCATTACAAATTGTGTAGAAACAATTGATTGCCATCAGACGTATCTAATAAATTTTAATAAATAATCTTCCAATCGATCAAATAATTTAACAATTCGTAGATAAATATCCTTTCTTATCTTTAATTTTATCGATGTATGACTAATTTCTTTAATTTATTTCTATATGTGCCTAATGGACATATATTAGACAAACCTATCCTTGCAACATACTCCAACAAAACAATAGGGAGTGGATACAATATGTAATTACTTGTACATTCAGGTTCATTGCATTGGTATGAATCCATTTCTAACTTCACAGCGAGGAATCTCTAGACGTAAGATGTTTAGCATACAATTTTGAACAATGATGAAGTAAGTGAATTGTGTTGTTGCTTGTACAATCAATTCAATTTAATCAGATTTAACTGTTGAATAGAGATGACACCATTGCGTTAATTAAAAAAATTAGAATTTCATTTAAGATTTTAAATATTATATTTATAATATTCAGAAAAGCATACTTTTTTTTTCGCTCCAAATTTTTTGTTCCAATTTGTCAGGCGTTTATTAAAGCGAGAATAGATTCGTTGCTGGACGCGCACGGTACAATATAAGCGAGAAACTTTTCTAATTTGCGTCGATACTTCATAACGAGATTCCAGCGCGTTAAATAACAGTTAATTATACGTAGTTTTTGCCGATATAACTGCACCTGGTTTTTTTCACGGGTTAAATAACAACGATAAGCTCCGAGAATAATTAAAACGAAGACAACTGTCCTTTGTCTTTCTTCTCGTTGCTTCCGTTCCTGCTTTAGGCATCTCTTGACACCAATCATGCGATTTATAATGCAACGAAAAAGATAAAATGATAAAATATATATTCATCGCGACGAAATAATGGTAAAATTTGCTGGATTATGTTTCATCAGAGTGTTCTAACGAGTTGACAGATGATGAGATTGTAAAACAAATTTAAACGTAAGAAGGAAACGACTATCCATTTCTCTATAAAGAATGTAATTAAACACTCTACGCTTTTATTGGTTTTCCGTGTTTGTTTTCTCATTACTTTGAAACATTCTCGTAATAAAATAGAGTCTAATCGAGACTTGGCAATTCTGCAAATGATTCTTGGATTATATAAGTTATAAAATTTTAATTAATAACAACATTTCACAAGTATTCTGGATCGATAAAAAAAGAAATGCGATGTTTCTACTTTTTTATTTACCATAATCATGCGTCAATAATAGGCTAGGATATATTACTATTGCAACTTTAAGAATTTGCAATTCATTATTTAATATTCTTTGTTATTAAAATAATTTGATAATAATAAGAAATGTAATTATTAAATGCAAATTGTAGACTTAACATCCATCACACAAATATAATAATAAATATAATATAATATAATATAATAATTTTGAAAATTCTTTTCTTTCTGGTATTCTCGTATATATATAAGTATATTATTATAATTCATTTTAAATATTTAATTTAAGAACGATGTAATGTAACATAATTCCAAGTAATGAACATAGGATCATCCCTTTCGGATCAGGTTTGCGCCCCAACTTTAGTATTCGGATAGACAGGTGTTCGAGGACTAATTGAACTGATTCGTCGTTTAGGTCAACATACAAAGTTAGTCTCGAATGTAAATCCTAAAGCAGTAATAAATTGATAAGCTAATCCTGAAAAGACGGATAGATCGAAAGTAATTCTAACTGCACAGAAGATGATGCTCAAGATTTATCATACATCGTGATAACTTTTATCTCCATTTCTATTTTTTCCCCGTTAAAATAAATTTTTATCTAACGAGGATGCAAAAGTAGTTAACTATAATTAAGGTTAACACGTAATTGCCATGTCGCGAATAATATATTTCTCGTTTCTTGAACATAAGATATATGTACAATTTATGTACACATTTTTATACGCATTTGCATATGTACACATACATATTCCCTCGTATTTATCTCAATTCCACTTCAACGATAAATGATTTCAATAACATCATAGAAACAAAACATCCAATGCCTGATTCTTTATTTATCCCCGTAATTACTTCGAAACACGCTGAAAAAGCTCGAGCTTCATTTCTCTCCTCGCACCACATTCCAGAAAATTAATTCACAAACAGATGGTTAACCTTCTCCATCTTCAACATTCTTTTCCTGTTTCAAATGGGACAAAAATTCACCGGTAAAACGACTTCGGTGAAAGGAAAAAACTTTTAAAAACTCCTTTGCGAAAAAGCTTTCGCCAGTAATAAAAATTCCTCTTGGTACAAATTCGCTCGAAGCGTTGCGCGACAAAAATTTCCAAATGGAGGAGGGAGGCGAAACACTCGAGAACGGAATTAAGGAGTTGTTCGATCGTGTTTCCATCATTGTCCCGCTTCACAGAATGAGAGGATGTGACGAGGGAATTTTACGGGGGATAAATCGGCGATAAATTCGGCGAGCACGCGATGGAACGTATGCAGAATGGTTGCTCGTCGTAGTTAGTGTTATCGAAAATGACGCGGTGACGTGACGTTGCCACTCGTTTTTCATGGAGGATCGATCCACGGTACGGGTGTAGTCGAATATCAACTCGCGATATATCCGCTCTTCTCTCTGTCTTGTTCCGCTCTTCGTCGCGCGGACGTGGTTGAAATTGCTTTTATAGTTGTCAATTCCCTTTTTATTCCGGAGGACGTTTTGTCTCTGATGCTGGCTTCAAAGGTTTTTGTTATCGTTTATGAGATGTTGGAAATCTTACTTTATGTGCGATTATTTTGAACGTTTAATCCTAAAAGCTGGATTATGTTTAGAGTTTATTTGAATCGCCTTAGGATCGCCTTTGAATCTCCTCCAAGAGATTTTTCTGATGAATTTTTTTTTAATTTGATTGATTGGATGGACAATTGAGTACGATGAAGTAGAAATATAATGAATGAATAAAAAAGTAGGTTCAATTTAATTTTCAAAATTAAACAAGATTTTGTATAAGTCCTGTTTGAAAAAATTTGCAGTGTATTTATTTGAAATAGTCTATATTTTATATAGAATAATTTTTAAGATTAGGATTATCTAAATTTTTTCACCTCCCTTAATTGTACCTTCAACTTTTATTTTCCAACTTCTTTTGTTACATCTGGGAGTAAATTGAGAGCAGTGAGAAAAGAATATATATTGTACGTATATACTTCGAAAGACGTAAAACATACGCTGTTATGCGCTTTTTTTCTCACATTGTTTACTTCGCTTTCTGTTGCACAGTTAGAGAAAAGTCTTCGAAACAAGAGTCAAAATAGTGCAGAGTTCACTTGCACTCCATTCTCAATTGTAGAATTAACGAAGAAATACGTCTAAATTCTAAATTATCCTCGTTTTATTCGTTGCTTTATAATTACTAATTGATTATTTAATTCAAATTTTTTCGAAATTTATTCTAAAATTTCTTTTTTTTTTAAAAAAATATTTAATATATTTTAAAATGAAATATTTAGCAAAAGAAAATTTACAATTTAAAAAAAGCAATATGTGAAATTTTGAAAAATTATAAATTTATGAATCGTTTATCTTTTTCACGAAACTTTAGCGTATAACACATATGATTTGATACATGTTCTTGGATCGTGTATCCAAATATTGGTTCGTGTATTCAAATATAGGACATTTGTGAAAATCTCGGTTATATCACTATCTCACGTTTTATACGACATTATTCGTGACAAGAGTTTCCTATAGTACGCAAAACCTCAGAAAAATTCGAATTGACGTCTTCAATAAAAACTGAAAGTTTCTATCTTGTTGGACACAGACTGAATCAGAAAATTCTTATAAAAATATATTAACATAAAAATTGCATACACGTGAATAATTAAAATCTCATTATAAAAAAAAATTGTCAATAATATTATTATTATTTAATTTTTATTTAAAAACATATATATATAGTATTTTAAAATCATAATAAATAATGCAAAATATTTATGCAAATTAAAATGAAACTAAGTGCATTTATTTGTAAATTTCAAGTCTATAATCTGTTCTTCTATCTACCTTCTCAAAATATATATAACAAAAAAAAAATTTTTCAAGAATCAAATTTCTAATTTCATTTATTAAATTAAAAGAACTTTTAGATATTAAAATAGATATTCATTATCTATACAAGAAAAAAAAATTAAACAAATAAGAAATTAAATAAGAACAACACCATGGTAAAAAGTACCAATTATAATGCTTCCTTTTCATTTTTAAACATTGTATCTACCCAAAAAAAATTCTTATTTAAAGAAGACAATAAAATACACATATTTTAAGAAGGATATAACTAAAACACGATAGCAAATGATAATTAATTTGATTTAATGAACATTCGTTATCCTAAATTAACACAATGATGATATTCTTCGACCTCCTCCCGCCCATAGAAACGGAACAATGTTAGGAAACGCGACTTACCTTGCAATCGAGTGATGTTCCTCGTCACTTTGTGCCCGTTAACGAGCTGCTCCCGCAAATGGATCCTCTCGCGATGACGCTGATAATTGCCGATAACGATCGTGGTCGTCACCAGCACGAGAAACAACTTCGGCCCCCAGGCCGGTCTCATCGACATCGTCCACCGGTTTTCGCATCCCCCGAAGCTTCTTATATTCCGCGACGTCTGTTGATTTTACCGGGCCACCGCGGAACACCGTCTCTGAAATCCAAACACCGATGAAAGTCCACGGTGGCCACACGCGGCTCTTTCTTCAACGGTTCAAGGAAAATTCCCGAATATCCCGATGAATACCGCGATACCGCCAAAATGACGATAGTTTGTGTACACTGTCGGATAAATTGGTCGGATTGGTTGAAAATTGATATTTGCTGCCTCCAATGTGTTTGCCAACTGATGTTCATAGGCGAATGGATTCGATAAAGGGTTCGATCTTGACGACGTTTGGTTGAGATGATTATTTGCGACAAATGGGGACAATTATTTTCGATACAGATGTATCAATTCGTGATCAAACGTTCGTGCAATTTCGACATGCTCATGTAGTTATTTCTAATTGTTTTATTCTTGTGTAGATTAGTTAAGATCAGTGGCGATTACTATAAAGTTGATAAAGAGAGATTTTGAAGATTTGAAAAAAGAAATTCAAATAATAAATAAAAGAATATGTTTGCTATCGATGGTTACGTATAGCAAAAAATGCGATTATCGATGGAAGTCTATTAGAACATAGAGATCTTTATTTTATATCTACATCTAACCACTGCAACATAGACAATCGTATAATTCGTAATAGAATTGTCGAGAATGCAATAATAACTTCGATTGTGAAAGAGAAATGTATTTGACGTATGATTTAGTTCTCGTTGTTCGCAGTCATAGTTCTATATACGTCCCCGGATAAATGTGAATTATCGGAAGAAAGACTGTAACATCGAGCTATATCGAAATGGACCGTATCAAATCCAGATATATATTGTTCCACGAATATTTTCTCGTACATACGTGTAAAAAAAAATTTTTTTGCATCAACAAGCATAAGTTAAAAAACATCCTTTATATCTAACGAGGCCACGTAATAAATCATTATATGGTGCATTTTTTATAAATATATATATATTTTTTTTTACTCAAAAAGAATTATAGTTACAAGCTTCAAATAAGAACCAGAACATTTCATTTATTTTGTTCAGTGCACCTGTAAAATTTCAACAACACTGCTCGCAATCTACACTCACACTCCCTTGCACAATCTATTTCTTAAGCGAGATAAACACGTATTTGTTACGATATTTAGAAAACACGAATGCAATTTCGCTATCGCATTTCGAATCGAATTTCCACAGCTTCAAGCGTGTACACAAATGCGCGCACGTAAAGAGGTAGAAGAATATTCAAAGGCGTCAGAGGAGAAAAACGATATATCCGATTTCGATAAAATAATTCTGAAAGAAACGCGTTATCAAGTAGCTGTATAAAATATCGTTTGGGGAGGAAACATCCGGTTATAGCAGAACGATTTTTCGCGCGTGTGCAAATACGCGTCAAAGTCTCCTTTCGAAAAGCTTTGCGCGATCATCCGGAGCTCGACAGAGATAGACAGAGAGAATGGACGGTGGAGGAAGAGAGAGGTGAAAGCTATTCTAACGGAGATGTGATCAAAGTACGAATGCGCGCCATTGCATGTATCCTGCACAGATGCATGGCAACAGACATTCGGCAACCCGACCGAGAATGATCTATTCAAGCATCCAGGTCGCCGGCATATCTCCTTTCATCCCGGTGTATCTCGAAAAATTTGCTGGAACTCGATGCGCAACCTGACCAAAGATCGGCGAGAAATTCACCGAGCAAGGAGCCAAGCTATTCTTCCATTGACACGGTAGCAGTTTACGAGAAAGGATCAAGGCATCAGCGGTGAATGTGTGTTTATTTTGTCGTCGTGTAAATTAGATATTTATAGTTGGAAAAGTATTAAGTTGGATTAAGAATTAGTGTACGATGTAAGATGTTTACAATGATCATTTTAACATAGTGAAAATCCATTTTGAAAATCATTAAATGTTTTCTAGGAAGCTATTTAAAGACAGTATAGTTTTGCAGATGAAAATCATACTGATATTTTAAATTTTCATTTATCTAATATCATTACAAGAGTTAAAAAACATTGTCGTAATATAGCTAATATGGTTGTAAAAATTACTGAATTTTTTCGTTAATGAATGGTATCATCTATAATGTTATAATAACATATAATTAAAAACAAATGGAGTCTAATTTCCAAAATGAAATTAATAATCTCTACTTTTAATGCTATACCATGTTTCAATAAGTCTCTTGTAAATGGTATCAGAAAAATTGTAATGCTGAAATTTACATAAAAATTACTTTAGGAACGTAATATCCCATTAGTCTCGAAAGGGTTAACCATCGTATTAATTTTTATTACATCATCAACCAGATGAAAGACAGGGAAATAAAAAGCGAATCACCTTAATGAGTCTCGCAAAAAGTGCCCCGACTATGATATAAATTTAGTAACCTACCTGGATCCCGACCATACAGATCCTTGAGTTTCTTATCCATTCAATTACGTTCGCAAACTCGACTTTCTTTCTTTCATCGCTGAATGGATCGATAGAATGAAAACCGGATGATAAGACGAACAATTGATTTAAAATTTAATAACGTGTCTTGTCTTAGAAACGGTAATTTACATTCTAGCCGTGAACTATCGATCATCAAAATCATCGATTCTTTATTCGTTCAAATGTCACCAACTCGAAATATCTCTGACTGAATATTGCGCTCCGTCTGTATTTGACCAACGGTACTATCTACCAGAATAACAAGCAACCGATTCGAGAATGCTGAATGTCGTCAGTTGTTGAATAGCATCATTATTATCCTCGATAACCAGAATAGGTATTTCTATTCAGAGAATTTTTCGTTTTGTAGAAAATAGAAATCAAATATTTATCTGGTTTTATTTTAAAATATTTTTTCGAGAATATATATATAGATATTCTATAAGATAACGTTTTTTAACGAAATTTCTAATTAAATAGTGTAAGCCAGCCAATAATCAGACATGGAAAAAGAATTTATTTTTTTAGTCAAACAAAATGATAAAGATCAATCATGATTAGAGAAGTAAAATAGATTCGTTATGGTCAAACAAGTAATATACCCAATCATCAGATAAATACTTGACTGAACAAGTAGTAAAGATCAATTATTGTCGAAAGAAATAAAATAAATTCGATATAATAAATAAGCACATATCAGACAAAAGAAATAAAATAATTATGATCAAACAAATATATGTATATTAAAATAGATTAATTTGACAAGTAGAACAGACTATTCAAGAAAAATATGTGACTATCATAATCCAACAAATAATATAGATGGACAATTGTCAAAATAAAGCAATCACAGATAGATAAAAGTGGAATAGATCGATTAAAAGACCAAAGAGAAAAGACCAAATAAATATAATAACCTTAAATATTTAACTTTTAAAAAGTATCATAGCGCTTATAAATTAAAATTGTGAATTTGAAAAAATTTTCTAAATTATTTCGTTCTTTAGAATCGATATAAATGTCATTGTGAATTATTGCATAAGCATTTGATGAGCCACAATTATGTTTCCAGTAGTATATGGCATGATTACAGATCCATGACCTGACACGCACAGTCATGATCCTAACCAAACTGCAACACTTTGATCTAATTTCTGACAACCATTTGTGTAGCGGAATTCCCAGATCGCAATATAGATAACAAAGATCAAACACAAGATAACAAAACAATATCAAAAGACATCGGTGCATCTACTTTAAACATATATGTAAATGAATTTAAATTATTTAGTATATCTTATCGCTTCAAAAATATCTGTTATAAAAATATGTAATTTTGTTATAAAGATATGTCAGAAATTTTCATTTCTGACATATCTTAATTTAATTATTTTCATAAAATGATAGATAACAATATTCTCATATGTCAAGAGAATATTGGCAAAATATTTGATTTTTATTTCATTACATTTTAATTTTCACATTTTTAATTTCACGATTTTAATTTTCATATTTTAATTTTTAATTACATTATAATTACATTTTAATTTTTATATTATCACATTTTTCTTTATAATATAATTTTTACATTTTAATCCAATGCAATTTTCAGAACTACTTCGGCAATTTCTCTCTTCTTTTACTATTAATTTGAACAAAAGTGTCGAAGCTTTAGAGATAGAGAATTTCATTCGTAAGTACAGCCGATTCGTGGTTCAAGAGATCAATTCGTTTCACAGTTTGCAAAACGACTTAGTGTTCCAATGTGGATTTCAGAACAATGCAAGAGAATAATGGGAAAGGGGATAACGATCGAGTCTTTTTCATGCGTATTTTATACTTTACTGAATGGAATTTCCATTGAGAAAGCTCGCGTAAACATATGAGTTGAATTTTCTTTTATCTCGAATTAAATTTTTTCTCGAATAAATTTTGTAAATAAATAAAATAGTTTAAAATATTGTGATAATTATTGTGATAATTTGGAAATTAAAAGTGATGAGATCCTATAATGTATCAACTGAGATGAAGTTAATTTATTTTCTTTGATTTCTCAAAATCTCGAATTAAATTTATGTATATTATATAAATTCCTATTTTTCCAAAATTTGAAATTCAGATTTAATATGATGTAATATGATTTTATGATTTCAATTTGATTAAAGTATTCTTTGCAAAGGAATTAAAAAATTTATAAAATGTACAAAAATAATATTTTAATTAAAAATTCGAGTTAATTAAAAATTCGAGTATTGTTACCGACAAATATATAAAATACAACGAAAGGAACGTAAAATGTACACAAGCTGCGATATAAAAACGTCAAATAAACGTTCAGTTTTTGTAAGCCAGTAATTAACATCTTGGCTTAATATGGTTTTGATGAAATATGTAAATAAAAAGAAATACGTAGAAAAAAGAGATATTTCATTTCTTCCTTTTATTCTCACGAATAATTGACAATATTTCCCAAAATTGAAAAATGAATATTCAAATATTAAAAGAGAAAAGTGATAGTATATGCTTATAGAATTTATAATAAAATGGTCGAAGGATGAACGACATATAATAATAAATATTAATAGCAAACTTCTTTTCCAATATCACTTTTTGACAATAACTTTCCAACTATAATTACTTATTTAAATCACTCTGGTGTGTGTTATATGATCTATTATAACGGAAGAGGAAATATTTGAAACAATTATTGTTATATTATAGTTTCATATTAATATATTTAAGGAATATTGTCATTTAATGAATTAGATATAAACATATTTTGTCATAATTTTCAAATAAATTTGAACAATCTCATTTATCAAATCTTCATATTCTCAAATATAACAACAAAGATGAAGCAAATTATAATAAATTAGTCATAACTTCTAACTAAATCCAAGCTTGAAAAATTCCATATAAATTTAATAAAATCTCTCTGGAATATCCTCAACTCTTTTTTTTTATCGAATTTTCTTTACTCCCTTCGACGATATAATTAAACAATTAATTCCTGTGTTGAAAAGAAGAATTAAGGGAAAGATTGACAAAGTTAATTCATAATTTAAAATGTAAAACGCGTAGTAGTAAGAAACCGATCTTGTTGTCTCCGCGAGGCGCCTGCGTGCATGTTTCCCTAGTGGAAACACGGGACAATTAGAGAGTTGGTCTGGAAAAAGGGATTACAAGTGGAAACGGAATGAGAACGTGACGTGGAGTTGAAATTAGACAAACGGTAAACGGTACCGTAAGCTGATAGAAAGGGGCAGTAAAAAAAAGAAAAAAAAAAGGAGGTCAGAAAGTAATAGAGAACGAAGTTTGAAGATAGGTGTGGAAAAACTAATGAAAATATGGGGAAAAAAAATTATTAACGAAACAATGAAAGAATCATGATGAAAATGATTTTTGTGAACACATTATACGAATAAATTTTCGGAATATAGAAAAGAGTATTCGAGTATTTTTAACTAATGTTCGAAAAAAATTTTTAATTTCACTTTATGATGATTAAATGATATTCACATGATGTTCATTGGTATACAATTTTTATTTTTAAGTGTTATTATTCTTGTAAAGTTATGGATGATTGAAATTGATCAGATATTGATTGTTTTTCTCATAAAAAAAAAAAAAATAAATTAATAAATTAGCGAAATAGATTTAAAAATATTATAGGAATTTTTAATATCGAAAGAATAAATAATTAATACAAAAAAAAATATAAAAAAATAATAATTAGAAAGTTGTGTTTGCTGAAAAGGAATTTTTGAAATCTTGAAAAAGTATTTAGGAAAATATTAAACTCTGTTCGTAAAATGCAGTCTTAAAATTAACTTCTAATTATGATAATTCAAATTAATTAGAACTTATATATTGCGGAAGAAATATTTTAAATGTATTTTTTTATTTTTGATGATAAGTAAATTTACTGGAACTTTAAAAAGATTATCCTAATTTTTAAAGCTTCTTAAAGTTTCTTTTTAAAGCTACATTTAATAAAACTGACTAATTTTTCTCAAAAAACATAATTATAAAAATATTATTACAAATAACGTTAAACACACCATTTTTGTTTAATTCATTTCCAAAAAAAAAAATAATATAAATATAAAAAAATATTTGTAAATATTTTAATAAAATGAAAAACTTTTCATTTGAAAATAAATATAAAATAGAGTTAATAAATTTTAATAATAGAAATTTATATGCAAAAATAGCACTAAAAAGATTAAAAAAAAAAATTAAAATATATTGAGAGAATTGGTAAAAGGGAATTGTGAATAAAAACGAGAGAGTGAAATAAAAATACGAGTAAATAAAAGAAAAACTGAAGAGGAAAAAGAAATAAAGAAATGGGAAAGATGAGGTTAATGCTAACAGGATGGAATTTGGTTGTGAGATCACCTCGATGAATGAACTTTTCCAGTTTCTATGGGATCCACCTGCAACCACTGGTAGTAAACCGAAAACCACGACTCTTCCACATGAACAACCGTGCGCCGCATGGTTTTCATCTTAAAATATGCGTGCGCCTGGTTAGCTTTGTTAGTCAGTTGGACTATTGTGTCCGCATAATAAAATAAATGCATTTGCAATGCAAAGTTTATCATCTTCGTATAAACGAACTAAACTCACGTTAGATGGTCTTCGAGGATACGGAATAGAATTGAAATATCTTTTGAATAAATTTGAGCATTGATATTTGACAGGTAAAATCGTTTTAAATAACAAATTAAAATTGGTACAATTTTTACTGATTTTTCAAATAAATATTGTTAAAAGGAATAATTTTAAGACTTGAAGAAAAATTAAATAAAATTGAATTATTATTAAATCATTTTATCAAATTTTATTTAATTTTAAAATTGAAGAATTCAAATTTAGTGTATCCAAATACATTTATGTTTAAAATATTTAGGTTAATTATATTTATTTCAAAATTGGAAAAATATTATTCGATTTCACGTTTTATATACATTTGCATGCAGTGATAAAAATTCATGATTTGGATGAATAATATTAAAATATCAAGATATCAAATTTATTTTAAATTCTATATTTTTTTTTTTAAATAAAATTAGAAAGTTTTATGGTCTTTATAGGAATTCAGAATCAGATCGAATTAATTTTCCCTAATAAGAATGTCATGAAAAAAATTGTTTTAATTTTTCACATCTATATCGAAATAAATAGAACATTTTAAAAAAGGCAGAAAGAAAAATATTTGTCATATTAATTTATCTACTATTGTACTTTAATTTCCTCTTTATTAAATACAAAACTTTCCAAAATATAAGATATTCTAATTTTTTGATCAGCAGTATATATAGACATATGTGCAGCATATATCAAATGTATAAAAATAGAAATTTTTTACAAGATGAACTTGTACTACCGTGTCCAGGAAATATTCGTGAAAAGATAAAAAATTAGTCTCACTTGTTTGTGTGAATAAAGCACGGAACGTAAATACGCATATGCAAAATAGTTTGTATAACGAGAAAAATGGAGATAAAAAGGTGTTGAATAATTTTTTCAGACCTCACGTTCACGGGGGAAATCTTGCTTTGCAAGCGCATCGCCGAAAGAGCCGAGAATAAGGGAGCAACAGCCGTTCTAATTACATTAATTAACTTCATGCTTTAAAGATTAATCCGAGCAAATTAGTATGGCAAACTAGTGCACTCGAGCCGAACACTCGCCACGTGTTGCCGCGAATCTTTAACACGATACTCAAAAGAGATACTCAAAAATTAAAGATAAGAGTTCTTGGGAATCTTGAATATTGGAAACAAAGTAAGAATTTTCCGACCGAATGAAATTGAAAAACTTACGCGCTTATAAAAAGAATCTCTTGATAAGGGAAATTTTTAATTTCGAAACAAAGTTAGACCAGACGTTTTTTTCTTCGACGGATGGAGCCTGATAATATCATTTTTCTCGATTACATCCTTTTAAGTCATCTCGACGCGTAATAAATAGCTGATACTTGAAATTCAAGTGGAGGATTATTAAAAAAAATTATAGTTTCTATCGAGTCATATACGACAAATTCATTTTTAAAATAAGATTATTGATTATATCAATTATCATGATTAAATGATGGAATCAAGCGAATTGAACAAAATTTCAATAATAGGTTATTGAAAAATTTTAATTATCACATTATGTGTGCAAACAATTGACTTTTCATTAGACAAGAAATTAAAATTAGAAAATAAATGCATATCTATAATTAAACAAATATAAAATTTAAAAAAAAATCTACGGATATTATCTTTTAGCAAAATTCATGCCTTCTCTGCACCATTTTTATGATGAAATGGTAAATAAAATTCACGTAAATATGCGTGGATATAAGAAGACAGATATCTAATAGAAATAGTATTTGGGACATTAAAAGATTTTAGTCAGAGTAATGGAGTATGGTCTTTTCGGATTTGAGAATATTGTGCAAATCTTGTTTCGTAATGATATTTATGACGAGCTTTATCTCTCTGAGAGGGAAATCGCAACGCAAGCGAAAACGGGGCTTAAGCGATACTGGAAGCTTTCTGGACTTGAAATGAAATGGCAAATAGGATCGTTAATGTGGAGTTACGACGTATAATAAAATGTATAATTGTAGAAATATTGAAAGGTGAAATAAAATTAAGGATTATATAATAAGATATATAGTATAATGATATATTAAATACCTTTTAAGATTTTAAAGATATTTAATAAAATTATAATATTCTAATAACAATAAATTAATTATAGAAGAGATAGCTGTGAAATAATTTTGATTCTCATGCAATAATACATAACATTTTTTTGAACTGCTTGTTGTACTACAAAAATTGTTTACGACAGTCATTAATTTTCGTTAAAATTTTGCTATGTAATTTATTTCTTGATTTAAAAGAAATTAAAAAAAAAAATAAAGAGTATATAAAAAAAATTTATAAGATTTTGTAAGAATCAAAAATTACAGTTTGTAAAATATATATTATGTAAAAATATATGAACGATATATGCTTCTCTTTCTTCTTTAATTATTTCAAAATTTCATATGTGAAAAAATCTCATATTATCTTCTCTTCGTATTACCTATTCTCGTAAAACAATGTAAAATACCAAATTTAATAAAATTCGTCAGTAGTTCATTTTAATTAACACGAATTGAGATTTGCTTAAGCTTAAGCTTCTACATATGGCGCGTATCTGTGTATCCCATGGCAAGATAATTATTATAAAACTTCGTTATTCGTGTACTGAAAAATAATCAGAATTATATGGTTAAATCATCGGCCCGTAAACAACGGTCAGATTACACCTAAAAATACATTTTGTTTAATTATTCTGACGTGTGAAAACCACATATATTCCATGCAAAAATACATATTTCCAAAACTCGGATAAATTAAACGTATGGAAATAAGTTACAATATATGTAACATAGTGGCTGTAGAAACTCATTATTGGCCACTCAGATTTGGAAATCTGATAATCATCATTACAGTGTTATAGAACTCTGATGCTGCATGTTGCATGATACCTATACACATTTCAAACACAATGGATTCAATTCACACTATCGCAGAGCCCAAATTTGATGTTATCCTGATATCATCCTGGGAAACCTAATACTATGATCATGAAATGACCTTCCTGTTACCATAGAATAATGATATTAATGACTTTAAGAAATCAGATCTTATTTATTCAGAAAATGCATCGTGATCATATATCTTTTACGTAAGATTGAAAAATGTATGATGTACATATAAATCAGATTCTCTGACCGAGACATCTTGATATTTATCCTTGATATTTTTAGAGATCTCAATCAAATTACTAACTATAGGAAACATTTGGAATTCGTAAAGATCAGTCTTTATCTAGTATAGTTTTTGGAAATTATTCAAATTGGATTTCTAAATATTAAATAAAAAAGTATAAATTTTCAGATTGTAATGTTCTAAATTAATCATTTTTTTCGGTTTCTTTAATCCCAAAATTGTAGATCAAATGTTAATGAATCGCGAATGATTTGTATTGATTTTAGATTTTTGAATTTAACATAATTCTGATTGAAATTCCGTAGTTCCTATATTTTAATTGTAACAGTTTCTCGATGTCTGGGTGATCTTTTGGGTCATCTCGTGTTGTTCATATCGCGTTACGTGACTTTTGGGTGGATTTCTCGCCCTGATTCAGTTGTTCGTTGAACTTGTGATTAATATGGGTTGCAGAAGTGCAGTTAAGTTTATCTTTATTTATCCATAACATTCTCTCTTCATAAATGAAACGTTTCTCAAGTTTAGATAGCCAAAATATCGTTCTCATAATAATTAAACTTGGCATAATTGACAGAAATTGATCAAGATTATAAATAATGTAAAGAAAAATTTTAATAAACAAAAATATTTTCTTCTTGTTTGTATCTTTTTAGTATTTAGTTGTTAATTGTTGCCATTATACTTATAATAATTTATATTTATAACATATATAATATAATATAATATACGTAATTTAATATTATTTATATTATATTATATATCTATTGATAAGTTTCATATAATGAATCTTCTTTGTGCTTGCCTTGAAAACGACAACAGTGGGTTCATTAATAGTAAAGCATAGATATAATCGAATGTCACCATCTTCGTTGGACAGACTTGCTAAAGACTCGCTTTACAAGAACCAACTAACCCAGTCTTTATAGATATCTCATGAAACTACTGAATCAGAACAATTAACAATGGGTGGATACGAGACAAAGGATTAGTATTACCATAACAATAATAGAAAACAGATTTTAATCAAGATTTCAAAATCATATAATAATTCGATAAGTGAATATAATTCGAAAGTCCAATATACGATCATAATCTATAGGAAACTGAAAATTTGACAATATATACGTACAAATTTCAATCATATGAAATTAATCAATATCATACGAAAAAAAATGTATAAAATATATTAATAAAATTGTCACGTAGTTGTTTATTTTCCTTCAAATAATGAGTAATTTATTTCGCACGAAAAATATAGGTAACTAGCAGTAGAATCAACGAGTCTGGTCTGATTGCCTACGCTCAGGGGTTTTCAATGGAAAATCAAATTCCATATAGTTTGAGAAACCAATACATATTTGCATATATGGAACCACTATTGCAATCAAGAGGATGTTTAAAAAAAGTAATGAAGAATGAAATTGCCTTCGGAAATGAATGAAAAAGATAGTGAAACGAGGTTAAGAGGAAAATTTTGCTGCAACTCGAGTTGAGATTCTCTCGTAAAACCTGACATTATTCGTAAATGTAACGCGAGTTTTTTCTTAGTTGCATTCTTCTAGAGCATCGTTAAGACACCGCATACAAGAATGCGAGTTGTTGCAAAAAAAAATTGATCAACAAGAAAATATTTCTGTGGTAAAATAAGAATGGTTAGTCCTTTCTATCCTTTTTTCTTTCGAATGACGCTTGTTGAGTGAATCTTTAGGAGTGAACTACATATCTAGCAAGTAGATGTAAAGCAGAAAAGCGGTTCCTTCTATTTTATGCATAGTCTACATGAAACTTTTGTAAGCCTGGGTGATACATATAGAATTACGAATGTAGTAAGAATGTAGAAGTAAATATGATTTTAAAAGAAAAAAAAATTTTTTAAATTTTAACGAAATAAATTAAATTGAAATAAAATATAATATATATATACAATTTATAATTTGGGAATTTGTTTTCATTTTCTAAAGAAATTTTAAGAAAAATAAATTTTAATTAAGTATTTTTCTTAAGCGTGTAAAGTATGCTCTAAATAATTATAATACTATTTTGTTGAATGTTATTCAACATGTAATTCTATATATTGGATTTAAAAAAAATGAGATGAAATTTTTAAATTTTAAAGAAATTTAAAATTTAAATTTCATCTGTATGATGACGTAAAGTTTTACTTAACTCTTTTCGTAGAAATTGATTTTTTTTTTAAAATGCTAGATAATAAATATTCATATTATTTTTAATAGTCAATTTTTTCTCCTAAATACAAAGTTCAATTATTTTAAAACGTTTATTAATAAAAATTCAATTATACTTCTCATCATTCGTGACAGGAAAATAAATATTTCAATCTAATATAAAATTCCGTTTGAAGCGTGTAAAGTATGAAATATGGAAGCTCTGTTTTAATCGACCTATGTATAAAACTTATTTAACATAAAATGTACAAATTTATAAATATTTCAGAATTCAAATATTATTCGATGCAATATACGAGACTTCGTATATTAAAAATTAATCTCCCTCTGTCATAAAACGTTCTGAAATTGCACAAGAAAGATTATTTGGAACGAATAAAACGGTATCATGTCAGCATGAAATAAAATCCAAATGAAAATTAAAATACATTTTGTAATACGGTTAACGAGTATTGATTATACGATACGATCAAGTACTTTACAATTAAATAAAAATTTGTAATTTGCAATTGACTAATAATTGATAAACTAAAAGTATTGGATTGACACGCGCAAAAAAAAAAAATTATAACTATCGAAAATAGATAAGTGTTTTTGAAACAGAAGTTAAAACGCATTTCAAATAAGTTGAAAAATTGTTCGTTTCGCGTTCGAAATATTTTATTCTATCAGCCGAAATGTAGCGATACGAAACGAGGCCTTTACGAATACAAATTGTTCCGAGAGCTTAATTTTAATTTCGAACGAAGTATTTGCAATTTATTCCGCGCTCGTTCAATTATTCATCGCCATTACAGCGTCTGTCCTTTACGAGTTAACGTATTACACATTTGTTCGCGTAGCAAACTCAATAAAGTCCTACAAATATTTGTCGAAAAACGTTTGGTCGAAACCGAACATCTTTCGAATGCTCGCGATCATCTACATTTGGAGAATCTTATAAAGAGGAAATATCGTCCAAGCGAATAAATTTAAAATTTATATTTTAAATAAAAAGTAAGGACAATAAATCAAAAGAATTTAAGTTCAATGTAAAAAGATAATTGTTTTTACTGTACAATATTCAATATTCCATATTTTTCCACGAATTAAAACGCTAGATGATGCTACTATATTCGCGCCATTTTGATAAATATGAATTTTATATTTATATCGTATTCTTTCGTATTTTTATTTCGAAAAAACGTTAACTTTTAACATTTTTTTCTATCAAATTCTCCAATTATGCTAAGATTTTGTAAAAAAGTTCCGTTTAGCAAAGTTCAAAAAAATTTTTAAAAATAGAAAGAAAAAAACTGGTCCTCTCCGCCGACCAAAAAATTACCACCTGCTATGCGTCTATCACCTTTCTTCTCTTTCTCTTGACATTTCCCAAGACACCGTGGACACGATAAATTTTTAAACGAGAACTCACTGAAACCGTTCTGCACTTCCTCAACGTTGAAATATCGCAAAGACAGTTACGTAAAAGTAAAGGGAACGACAAGAAGAAACTTTTTCACTATCTCATCGCGTGAAATAGACGCGCTCCAATGGGGAATCATTGGCATTTTAACTTGAAGGACGTGGCGGGAAATTTAAAATTGATAAGAGTTACGGAAAAGAATGAAACTAACTAGGATAAAATGTTGAACTTAGCGAAAGTAAATACTGATGAGCGAGAATGCAAATGTAGAAATATCACAAAGCAAAGAGCATATCATTGTATTCTTTCGACTTACACGATAACTCATATACAATCTTTCGTAATGATGATTTTTCCTTTCTTGGCAAATTATTTTCTTCAATTAATTACAAAATAAATAAAGTGGCGATATAGTGGATCGTCGAGCACTTTATTAAACTAGAATTTCATGCAAAATTTTGCATTTCTAATTACTTTTGGGATGTTCCATTTAGTTACTAAATTATATTTCTTTGAGAAATATATTTCGAAATGCAAAGACAAGCAATTATATAATTTATATAAATATAATTAATTTGAATTAGAACGTCATTAAAATTAAATTTATCGAAGTTTATCACAAGAAATTGATTCTTTTGATAGATATATTTTTACATATTCTTGAGTCGTTCGCAATAAAATAACTAATTCAAAAGAATGCGCATGGAGTATCAAAACAATCAGGCGAGCACGCAGTTGCCTAGCTGCCTCAGATAAATTCGAGAAGAACAAGTTTGAAAAGTAATCGAGAAACTCGGATTGAAAGTTCGAGAGGAATCGAAAATTTCCAAAAGGTGTACTATTATCGATGACACGTGTTTTATTGCACTGACGATCAACGATATCATCTCTATATATCTCTACATCGAAACTTTTGAGAAAAAAGAAAAATCACTTTGTTTAATATATTTCTGAATGAATGAAACTCTTTCGAAAATACGTAACTTATAGAAGTAGTATCAAAATTCACAAGATTAAGTTGTGAACCGTCTCTGACAAAGAATTGAAGCTTTCAAGAAAAATGTGAATTAAAGTCAATTAAAGATTCAACGCCCTTGCATTGTTGGCAGGACGCGGTGAAAATGGAACAATAGTTACCTTTTCTCTTCCTAATGTGCACGCGAATGTTTGCCTTCACAGAAAGAACTTTGTAATGGAAATACCTTTTTTTCTTTTGTGGCCATAGATGCAAAGAAAATATTAAAGTCACGTAATCCCTTTTCTTTCTTGCTTTCTAACGCGATACTACGACTTGAAGATCTGTGTGAAATACGATTGCAAGGATAAGTGGACTCTAATTGAATAGTGAAGTTGTAGAAGGTAGCTTTTTAAATCAGCTTTAAGTAAGATTTTACTTTGCACTTCTTCCTATTTCTTTTGTGTCTTTTTAGAGATTTATATTCTTTGTTTAAATATATACGTATTTTTTTTTATTGCAATTAATTGATATATTATAGATATATTTCATCAATTATTTCTGTGTCTGGACTGATAAATCATGATTTATTAACATTCATGTATGTGCATGGAAACTATTAGTTTATTGTCCAGATGTTTCATTATGATATTCTGTTTAATTTTACATATTTGCAATATTATTGATTATCAATATTTCGAGAAATAATTTTAATTTCTCCAATTTAATTGAACGAAAATTAAATATTAATATTTCTCGATATGATAAAATAAAAATATGATATATTCAATACCATATTAATTATGCAAATGTTATTCTTTAACCTTTGTTTTTTTTAAGAATATGAATCTGAAAAATATCAATTACTAATTATTAAAAATTAATATAATTGTCTGCTTTTATTTCATTTATTTTTCATATAACATATATATTGGTATTTTGATGAACATATTTTTGTAAGTAAAAAATAAATGATTCATTTAATAATAATTTAAAAGTTACTAAATAATTTACTTAGTATTTAATCAACTATTTCCTAATATTTTCTAAAATTTGTCATATTTTCAAAAAATATTTTTCATATTTCGTAAAAAAATTATTACAATAATTTACTGTTACTTTATATTTTTCTCGAATTTTTCAAAAATTAATCGATTATCCAGTAATCGTGCCGAGGCACGGTAACTAGGCCATTTACGTCATGTACAACTTCAAAAATAGGACAGTTCTCTAAATTTTAATTTTGAACAGACTTAACAAAGCTCTTGTTAAATCAGAATCCGTAATGTACGTGTTCACGGTGTTAATGTTCACGCCGACCTGTAAGCTACAACCCCTTTTACCATTCTCAATATGCATCTCGTGACTGTCGATAAATGCAAATGGAAGAGATTTTTTTTACCCTACTCTTGCTTTAGATGCGATCACTATCTACCTTGCAAAACAATCGCATCGTGCTATGCGTTTTAGGATTCGTTTAATTGAATTTCGCGGACAACTGAATTCGCATTACGATCATTTAAACTGTGTTTTTTCTGCGCAATCAATTTGAATCAGATTGTATAGAATTAATGAACATTTGCGTTCAACTATGTTCTCGATGAATTTAACGTGATAATTTCCCATTGCAAAGTGAATTTTTGTTAAGTGATCGAGAAAGTTTCATCGTTTGTTTATAATAAAAACGAGGGACGCAAGAAATAAGAGAAAAATGTCACTGAAATATGCATGAAATTAAAATTCTTGGTTTATGGAAGATATTTCCAATATTCGTCGAGATAAATATTTCACCTTATATCGCCGGAAAAATAATCACGTAATCTCAAAATTGTTACATAATTACTTCGGTACAATTTATATTTATATTATTTTTATATCGTAATTAAATCCAAAATCTCGAAGTTCAAAATTCAATGTGCAAAATCTTTCAAAAACCTAAATTCTTTTTTTTTCTCTTTCTCTCTCTTTCAAAAATATCCAATAATAAATCTTTTTATCATATTCTCTAATCTTTTTTCTACAATTCTCAATTCTTATAATACAGTGCCTTTTCTTACCATTTTCTTCCTAATGATCTGATTAAATATCCGACTAATAGTTTCATTTCAAAAACTTTTTGTAAATATATTTATATTCAATAAAAGTACAACAACTTTGAACTTTAGCAATCTATTAAAACATCAATCTTCTATTGTTTCTCCTCTTTCGCGGATAATTCAATTTATTTACCATTCTCTGTCACACTACAACTTCGTCTCTCATAAAATATATATTTCTATTATACAGAAACACGCTGGTTTTATGCACCATCCGAGATTGCTCGTAAAAATTCCCTTTCATGTTTCACCGAAACATATCTTCTCGACACGTAAGTAGATCGGCCAACTTCGAACAACTCGTCGAGTAAAATAATAAAAATGGATATTTGCACACCCGTTCACCTATAGACGATCGGGAACGGGTCCTATCTCGAACCACAGACCACGTCGCTACAATTTTGCGATGCATTCCACGTGTTACGTGCCCGGATCACTGATTTTTTCGATTGCCACCGAACAAGAAAGTCATGTCGATCGAAATTAGAACGTTCTAGAGAATTTTATTTTATTACTTTTTATTATTATATCGATTTTCATCTTTCGTTTGATCGTTTTGTTAATTATGAAATAAAAAATTTAATTTCAAAGAAAATACATCAATCAATGTTATTCTTTGTACAAACTGATAAATTAGTAAAAAATTATTATTTTAGGAGATATTTTAATTTTCAAAATTTTCTTTGTCTTTCATATGATAAATTTCATAAAATTGAAGTTAAAATATCTCTTAAAATAACTTAATTTTTTACTATAAATGATTACTTAATAGTTTTTTATAATAATAACAATTTATTTTTTTTCTACACCATTTAATTTCTATATAATATTTATTTTTATAAAACGAATAATTTACGAGTTATTTGAAATAATTATATTATGAGATTTATTCTGTATATAAATATAATTATTTTTAAATAGTAAATGAAGAAATGTAGAGATTAAATGATGAAATTTTTGATAAGTGATCAGGATATTAATTAATTATATATATAATATAAATCAGGATATAAAGTAAATGTTACAAATTTATTAATTAAAATTTATTAATTTTAATGCCTTTCTTTTTAGTTCTCTATTATCATACGAATGTACTTTAGAACATATTACTTTGTAATGGCTTTTAAGTCTGCTTTCTTTTAAACGTATGGTTATGATATAACATTTTTAGCTCCTGGCTTATAAGCTTTCGTTTTATTCCCCTTTCAACATTATTTTAAAATTGTACGATACTCAAAAATTTTACGTTTTGAATTGTAAATTCTATTTTGATTATTTTTCTAATATATTATTATAGCACGATCATACATCATAATCATAGAACGATTAATATATTTAAAAAAAGATTCACAAATTAAAGATTTTTCGTATGATTAAGAACAAAAAAAGAAAGATTTTCAAATAACTTTTAATTTTTAGTTATACTTTTTTTCATTCTATTTGATAGATGAATCAATAAAAATTTATTTCTTCCCTTAGAGAACAAAAATTTAACTAATCTATACATATCTTCATCCATAAATTATACTACTCATATTTCTTGTTTATTTAGAATTCGAAAAATTTGTTTCTTCTTGCAAAATATACGATTTCAAAAGCAAAGCTGATAATTTCACAGTTTAACACATATACATAAAGACGATAGGAAATTGAAACTATCAATATGACGTTTCGCGGTTTCGAGCGCAATGAGATTGTTATAATCGAGAACAGTGGAGGTTAGTTGCTCTTCGTATAGCCTTTTAGACGCACACCTAAACCCGAGTCAAAGTTACGGTGTACTGTTAATAATTACATTAAATAGACATGCGGAGGCTACAGCTCGCGCTTCCCTTGGGCCACCCTCCTGGAATTGAGTTTTTAATTAAACGCGCACCACTCATCGGTCAGCTCGTGGTCGGGATTAACGAATTTATTGGTAAATCGTGTTACGATGCGCACGTGAACATTCTATAATTAGACTTTCCATCTTTAGTGGCAGAATTTTATCGCATGATAATTCGAACGAAAAAAATTGCGAAATAATCGAATGAATAAATAGTAGAAATACGAAGATGTATCACAATATATCATAGCATTGATGTTTCTTTAAATTTACAAGATTTTCTCTAAAAAAAACATTACAGATAGAAAGTTGAATCTTTTTTTCAAATTGAATGATTAAAATGGGCTAATCTTTTAGGGTGAAAAAATTTGGGAACAAAGAGATGAAAAGAAATAGCCATATTATTCCCTATTCCTTTTTTTTTCTTAGTGAAACAATATATTACGTTTTCATTATTCGAATAATTCTACTCTTCTTAAAAATGGAAATGTTCTGTCTAATATTTTCTTATTTTAAAAAAATATTAGATAAAATGTTTTAATTAAAGAGATACAATCTATCTAAATTCGCTTAGAAAATTGTTTTATTTAATCACCGATATTCAAACCGTTAGATAGAAAATTCATAAAGAAGTTAATAATACTTAATCATTTATCAATTTCATCATTTTCAACTCATTATCGAACTTCGATTCGAACTTTCGGTTTCACGAAATCCTTCTTATTCTATTTTAAACAGCCAAAGAAGAAACGTTTCATGTGTAAATATTAAATCCATGAAACGTTCGAACAAAACTACATGAAATAAAGGAAACATCGAACACACGGGAAACGAAGGCACAAAGGGGAACAGGAACAATTTTACACTCGCCTTCTCATTGTGATCAATCGTTCACTGCTTCCACTAGACCTTTGTTCGAGTTTCGTTTATCGAAGACCATTTTAAAAGGTTGGCCCTGCTCAATCCTAATGTCATTTAACAGAAGACAAAGTATAGACGGCCCGTATTTCCAGAAACCAGTTTCTGAAAAGGGAAACCTTGCGCTAACATTCATCAGAGTCTACGAGTTCGTAATTTATAGGAAGAATCACGTAGTAAGCGTTAGTTGCTAGTGTGATCGCTATTTTGTAAAAGAGAGAAATAACAATAACTTGATTTTGATCATTTTATACGTTTTATTGGGATATAAAAGAGATCGTTAAATTCAAGATTAATTAGAGATATAATTTGATAGGATCTATCATCTAAAATATTTAAGAGATTAAATTAATGTGAGGATATTAAGAAAAAGGAATATTTAATTAATTTGAAAAAATTTATCTAATTTCAGGTCGCAATAATTTTTAAAAAATTAAGATTAATATAATATATATTAAGATTAATATAAATTTTATATCGAACTTGTCTGAAATTAAGTTTTTTGACTTTGTGAAGTATGAAAACATATGAACAAAATATATCAAAATTATGGTTATGAACATTATCATAACTTGAATATAAATGCATATTTATCATATTACATGCATTCTATATAAATAGGTGTTAAGCAAATGTCTAAAAGTCTAAAAGATAATAGATCAAATCAAAATAAAATGTTTATCATTCATTGATGATTAAAAACCCTATTAAAATTAGGAAAAGTTTAAATCGCTATAAAATTGAAAATAATAATTTTTAATCATTGAATGAAAAACTATTGAAAGCATCTTGACTTTTAAAACGCTTTTTCATTTATCTCGATACGATTTCCGGTTCTCGAGATAAGTTTCTCATCGTGTAAAGATAAGGGTAATTTTTAATCGTATCTCTATCTCTCTTTACTCGGACCTCTCGCTAGCATCTTCTTTCACTGACCTATTCCAAACTCCAGACAAACGACAGACGCGATTCCTGGAAGTTGTGCGCATTTTTAGGAAAAAATCTAGGTTACTGTTAAGTTAGATGGTGGGCCATTCATATACTGTCTTAAGTACTATGGACACTCTAAATCTCTATATGTTGGCAATCAATTGAGATATCAGAATAATTCAAAAACTAACTTCAATGATATAATTTTTTCTATTTCTTGAATTTTAATGAGATATATATAATATATTTTCTATAATATATTGATTACATATTGGAATAAAAATGCGCAATCTAGTTATGATTATATCATTAATACTATAAATTTTTATTTTATATTAAAATATAGAAAATTTTGATTAATATAATGTCAATTGCTATTTATCCAATAATTTATGACAACTTAATTTCAAAATATTATACAGAATTAGCTAGAATATGAAAATGTAAATACGTACATTACGTTAACTTTACATGTTAATTATCGATTTTTCATTTATAATTATTCGTTTTAGTAAAGTTTTCCCCTATTGATAAGCTTCTATAATATATCCTGTAATTTATGCATACATAATTTTGCATAATTTTCGTTAATGTATAAAATGACGTTCAAGCAATGAATTTTATAACAATTTAATAGCATCCTATTTATACCTTCAATTATTCGTTTCTTTATATTGATTGCCAATCAAAAATTATAATTATAAATAACATTATATAATAAAAAATTATAATATTATTTATAATTAATAATAATAATATTCTTAAGAAATAATTTAGAAATTGTGTCAGTATTCTTTCAATGTTTAGACCTTTTTTACATTGAAAACTATAAAATAAACATATTCAAAAAATAATAAAATAAAAATAGTACACATGTGGCGAAACAATAATTTTTTCCTTGCTTTTGGCTCATATATTTTTCACGAGCAGTTTTTCCGTTTCATTGGGAAAAAATGTCTCGTATTACTGGTAATAGCACCGCATGACATATTGCCATTTTTCTTGAATATAACTGGAGATCAAGAATGATATTTCTTAGATTTCCACCACTTGTTACTCTGCTTTTTCTTTTTCTTCTCAGAATTATCGATAATTAATATTTTTTCTTTTCAAATATTTATCATTAATTATAATTCAAGAAATTACGTAAATTAATTATCATTATTTCCTAATAATTCATTACGTTGGAAAATTATTCATATAAAATTGAATAATAAAAATTTTTGAAGTTATACTAATTACAAGAATTATACTTTTAAATTATTCCAACGTAAATTATAATTAAATTTAATTATTCTTTTGTTAATGTGATTTTTCTAGAACAATATATAGTATTAAGAAATATATAATATTAAGAACAAATCTTGTTCAATTTTTATATAATTAAATATAGCGTAATATTATTATTTTATATGAAATATTCTATTATCAATTCCTTCAATAATTCCTCCAATAATTCCTTCGATAGAGATTTTTTCTAACGACAAAATCTTGAATAATTTCCTAGAATTATATATCTATATACTATAATATGCATGCAAATATGGCACGTATGTTAGCTAAGAAATATGACGCAAGTTTAGTGAGGAAATTTTTCTCGAATGATGCGAACCATGCATTATACTTAAATGCGCTTAAAATTACCTACGTATATGTACATAATTTCAAAATGAATGGGCTTGAACGCGGGAAGTGAATACAAATGAAAACTTTTCCATAGAAAAAATAATTCTTTTCTAAAAGAATTTAAAATTTACTTACATAAACAATGGAATTTGAGTGAACAAAGAAATCATTTTTTAATTATTTTATCACAAAATATAATTACACTTATGTAAATAAAAAAAATATTTGATTTTTTTTTGAAAATTCCTTTCGAGACACTTCTACACTAAAGTATAATCTTAAATTTATTTATTTACTTTTATTTGAAACAAATTCACAATAATTTCTGAAATATCAATTAAAAAACCTACAAAATTTCAAATTGATTCGAAATTTCATTCGATAACTTCTTCTAAAAGAAATTTCACGACTATATCTTATAATCTTTACACAAATCTATGTCTTTAAGTAGATAAAAATAAAAAAATATAAAGGAAAAAGAATGATTATCATTAAAACGTTATAACGTAGGTAACTTCTTCGATAAAAATCAAGAAACTTTTACAAATAGTAAAAATTGATGAAAGTAGTAGTTCAAATGATAAAACGTGAGTCTGTCGAGTAACTTTCATGTCTTGAAACTCCTTTAAGTTTAAAAATTATATATTACTTATAATTTTACTGACATATCAAATCATCAAAGTGATAATAAGAACTTGTACCTAAGAACATTAATATAAATTAAATGAAAGATTCTATATCCTTTTATTTACTCAAGAATCAATATTTTATCATACTTCATTATGCAGCTTTTTATAAAAATAAATCGTCGAAGATGGTTGCAAATAGTGAATTTTTCATCAAATCGTTTTGCATGCATAATGAACACATTGAGCGCATCATTTTGATAGGATAGATCAAGAACATTGGAAACTTAAACTAACTTGGATCAAGTTGTTAAGTTATATTTGGATTAATAAATTATTTATTTATATACATTTCCATTCCTTCCGATGATAAATTTATAATTAAAATCTTTAATTAAATACTTTTAGCCGCGTAGATTCATTTGATATTTAATATGAATGCTTGCTTCTGATATAATATTTACATTGTATTTAATTTTATAAATAATATAATTAATATTATATATATATTTCTAATTTTTAACTTTCTTTATTTTTTTTAATTTTTAAGAAAAATTTAAATATTTTTCGAATATCATGATTTGAAAAGTTAATAAAAATATAAAAATTTACAGTTCTTGTTTCTAGAAGATATTTATAAAGATATTTTTCTTTTTCAATATGTTTACCTTTGTTTCAAAGGGATTATTCCCACTAAAGTAAAAACAATCCACCCATGTTTTTCACTCATATCTTTATTTATTTTACTTATATCTTTATTTTCGTTAAAACGTTTTCTTTTATGAAATTTTATCAAAATTTATTTTTATGTGTGTAGTATTCTCTACATACAGGAACAAACATGGGGAACAAAAGAGTGAAAGATTGCGCTTTTTTGTATCAAGTTCGATAAATTTAAATTTTCACGAAAAATATTTTCAATTGTGCGTTGCATATCATCTAGGTTGAAATTGAAGATAAACAACGTTTGTAAAGCATCTCTGTTTCTACCTCAGTACCATCATTTTTCTTTTGACTTTTTTACTCGCCTTGCTTCGATAACGCCAGCTTGCAAGTAATTTCGATTTGTTCTATTGGCTTGACCAAAAGCCTATTTATTTTTTAATCTAACTCACATATACCGCCGTGCTAGCTTTATTCTGATGAGCATGCAGTTTTCATTTCGTGGAAGCGCGGTTCATCGGTTCCCTTACGAGGCTTTTTTCGGTATCACGCTCAAAGAGAAATTTTTATTTTGATGGATTATATTCGAAGAACGATGCCAAACAGAGCAGATTACACGTGAAAAAATATTTAACGTGCCATGTATTTCAAAAAGACTGTATTGTCTTCAAATCTCGTTGAACTCAACTTTAGATTTGAGCCAAAATGTTTCGCATGAATTTTTAATAAACATATACGAGATAGACAAATTTTGAAAAATTTATAAAGAATATTCATTAATGATAATGAATAATAATAATAAAGAAGATATATATAATAAGAATATCTTTAATTTGGGAAAACTGAAATTAATGAATTGGAATAATGAACATGAAATATAATTATAACTATAAAATTAATTTTATATTTACCTAATTTGTTAATGCGAACAACAAATTTGCACATTGTATGATAATATATTTAATCATCTCTAAACAGATTAATATCGATAAAGCATAATTACGAAATGCCAGAATAATTCGAACAGCATAGTTTATATAGTTTATCATAATCCTACGTTACATCAACTTCTCGTATTTTAACGAAATAAATACAAATAATATTTTAACACAATAGAAACATACAAATTACACGCAAATAATTATAGAAGATAAAGTATCTTTAAATGCAAAGCTTCTAAATAATTATTCATCCCAAAATCCACATTCCAACGAAAAATTTCACGCTAAATTTATCGAAGCGCAAATTGCTAAAAGTATACTCGACGCATAAGTCACAACGTTCAGCTTTTACGTCCCATATATCCTCGTTCCGCGCTTTTCACCACAAAATATTCTAAATCGCCACCAGTATCGTTTCACGGGACACGTTATTTTCACCTCTTCTCAACGATTTATCATCTAATCTCCATTCATTAAACGTCGTCGAAGTAATCGTTAAATCGCCCCTTTTGATTATACATTAAACGGTATTCTAATTAACCGACACGTCTCCCTCTTTCTCTCTCCCTCTCCCTCTCTCTCTCTCTCTCGTTACCATGTACAAACGAGAAGGCCAACAGAGTTGCAGTTGACAACTCTGGCCAACATTCACCCCCGATGGCATGTTATCTTTTCAAGCCCGAATACCTGTTTAACCGTTTGTTGTTTTCAATTAGATTGTCGCGTGCCTCCCTGGATGCAATGCAACTGCACGCCTATAATTAATGAATCTGAACGGGGTTAACTGGCCGCGTTAAATTTCACAGCAAAGCCGCGTCTACAATTTCAAACGTTGATCCTCGCCCTGTAATCACGAATGCTCGTTCTTTCGCTCGACATTTACCACGAATAATGATTCTAAATTGTTTAATGAACATATGATCCTACTTTTTGTGCCCTCATTTAAATAGTCGAAATTTCCATTCTAATAAATATAATGCGTCGAAAAATTATTGTAATATTCAAATCAACTCATAAATATTTAGGAACGCAACTCTGTTATATAAAAGCAGATCTCGATTTTCTCTATTATATTAGTATATATAGTAGTATCTTTAATAATTCTACAATTCTGTCTGACATCTATTCAAATAGGTGAATCTTTAAAGCGAAACTTGAGAGAAATAAATATGAGTCAGTTAAAAAATTGACGTCAAAGTTTATTCAATAATTTATCTCATTGAAATTCACTTCGAAATAGATTTCAAAAATTAGTGACACTATTGTACACGACTCTTCCATTTGATCACAAAAATATCCTCTTATCTCTTTTCACTTTAAAAATTCTTTCAAACATTTTCTTCCAAACCAAACTTAGCGAGTTTCGGTATAATATCTAAGATAACGATCATACATAATCTTTCAAAGTATCCTTTTCCCCATATTTTACAACATTCCTACTACTTCCATTAGCGAACAAACGGGAACGAAAATAAAAGAAATGCATTTTTTTCCCCTCCCTATGCGATATTCGCAATACCATCCTGTGTTCTTTTTCTTTCCTTTTCGTCCACACTCGACAAGAGGCGTATCGCATGCTCTTTTCGCATTGCCCAAGGCGTATTATTTTTTCGCGCTCGGATTCCAAACCTCGGCCGGAAATTCTCCTGTTCGCCATTCGGTACGATGAAATCACGCGTGAGCCTCAGCAGTGCTGCTTCAACGACCGAAATTCCTCTATACCTAGTGATCTTGTGTGTATCAAAGGTAGCTATTCCGGATAAATCCAGGATGCATCGATCGAGTGCATCTGGCGCGAGGCGGGGAAAATAAATTGTTTACGTCTTTGATTTCCCTCACGTAATAAAAGATGCACTGGAAACTCTAGAAAGCGAGGTACGCCGCAGCCAAGTTTTGCGACCGGATATCGCTTCGTTGAACTTTCTGAAAATTTAAATTTTCCCGCGAATTATTAAGCTCAAGGTTGATGTCGAGGTGTTATATTTCGCATTACAAGGGAACGTGTGATGGTTTATTATCGTTTGATGAACCGAGTGAAACTTAAGATGCTTGAATGGCTAAAGACATTCTGATAATCGTTGTTTCAATAATATAGTTCTTATAGGAATTCTTGTAGAAATATTAATATTCATTCCTCGATTATATTTCTCTGAATTGATAAAATTTTTATTTCGTTTCATTTTATTTTTCCTTTAATGATAGTAATGCTTAATATGTTTGTTAATTATAAGAGATTGTTATAGTAGAGTTATAATAGATTGTTTTTTAGATGAAATTCTAAAATGAAATTTTTTAATCAACTTCTAAAGGGATGTTAATATATTCGTGAAAGATTGTTTTTAGAAGATTTTAAAATAAATAGTAATTTCTTCGCTTGAAAAATATTCTTTATTATTGCTAATTTGATATTGTTTTTTCAATCACATTTAATTGTTCGATTTTAGTTTTGTACATTTTTAAAAATAACATATTGATGTTCTCTACGTTTCACACGTGAAATTACGGGAAATTAATTCAGAAATTTTTTCATAACTTTTAAATAAATTTGATATTGATCGCGGAAAATTGCAATTCCCGAATGAAATTATTTTCTATATATTAGTTTTCAATAAATATTGGTCATTTTTTGTCGAATTATATATATAAACTTTTAGAAAAAAAATTTATAATTGGTATAATTTTATCGAATTATTATCCTTTGCCAAATCATAACACATTATATAATCCTTTACCTAATCCATAAGTCACATATTATATACTTGATCATTATAATTTGTCGCGATAATTTATTATTGCCTAAATAAAATAACTCTATGAATAATGTGATTGCTCATACATATGCATATTTAATTTTAAATTAAATATTCAAGCAATTATCGACATTGTTATCAAACTACTGCATGTATGGTATTTAATTGTTGTGGTATCGACCCTGAAGTGGGACGCTTGGACATGGATAAACAGTATCGAGAGTATTCATTATACGCAACCGCGTTACAGATCGATCGATGTCTATGTACCAACTATAGATTAGAAGGGATGATCAAGGTAACGCCAATCAAAGCCTATACGATATGTCATTTGGAAGTAAGCAACCCATCATGAACAATCCCAATTGATTACGGTCTTCTGCTTTGATCACTTGCGTGGTGTAATATATATCGTGATTTTATTAATAAATATATCTATTAATAAATATATCTATGGAAATATCAAGAATTTAAAATATTAAAATAATTATATTTTATATTGAATTTAGAAAAATTTCATTAATCGAATAAAATTAACGAAAAACTAATAATTAATTTCAATGAAAATTATAATATATTTTAAATATTTTACATTAAGTTAATTAAGTGGAATTGTTCATGCTTCAAATGATTTTCATGATTATCTCGAACATCTAACCAATAATAAATTAAATTTAATGAATTAATATCATAATATTACAAGAGAATCTTTAAAATAAAATATACATATATATATATACATATATACATATATATATATATAATTTTAATATATATTAAAAGAGAATCAGTATTTCAAAGGAAGCATCGTTAAAGCACACTTATACAACTGTGTCGCTCCACTAATATTTCATAATGATTTCGCATAAAACTCTTTTGCAGAACTTATTTTCTTATAGTTTGGAGATGCTTTATCCGTTCTAACAATTTAACTTTTTTAAGTTTCCTGCATATACTATCAACCTTTTCCATTCTTTAAAACTTATTATTTGCAAACCAATATAATTTTCATTTTCAGTGGAAATTATGGAATCAAATTGCTCAAAAAAATTAGTGTTATTATCCATAGAAATTAAGAAACTGTGAACTAATTAAACCTTGAACACATTGTTGTATAGAATCTATACTAAAATTTAGTATTTTGCATTTTTTTATTTGTCATTTTACTTCAAATAAATAATAAAAATCTTAACAAACATTTCAATCAAAATAAATAATTTACAAAATGTATATTTTATTCGTATTCTTTAGCTGATTTGATATTTTGAATTCATTTTTAAATAATGAAATGAGATTTTAACAATTAGCAAGTAATTCATTTGGAGAGAAAAATATTTATCTATATTTTCTTCATTTTAGTAAAGTGAAATCAAAAAAATAACATGATTTCATACGTATATGTCAAAGAATAAAAAATGAAATTATATTTTTAAATTATCCTTGTTAAAATTTCTTTATAATGAGTTTTCTAATAGAGTTTTTTAATAGAGTTTCGAGTTCTCGAATTAAGAATTAATCGTAACATTTTATAATTTCTATGAATACAAATACCAAATATAACTGCCTCAATTACATTTCTACTTTTTGACTTGAAAGAAGAAAAAAAATATTGAATGCAATGTTTCAAAAATTCAATAACCAATAAAAAATTTAAGCTAGAATTTCATCGCTTCAAAAAGTTCTTTCATAAAAAATCTATCAACAAATTTATTGATTATACTTATTATTTTCATTATTATTATCAATTTCAATAAATACGAATATCAAATAAACGATTCAATCTCGATCCCTTCACTCGTAATATCGATTACACGTGATTCTACTTAGATCGATGGCGCGAAATTTAATTACTCGATCAATAAAGTAATGTGCCCGACAATTGAATCCACGTGAAATCGATCCATCCGTGTTAGATCTTCAATTTCATGCGATTATGCATCTTCCGGAAATCCTTGGATTTCGATTGCGCCCTTCACGTTGACACGTTTGTCAAACTCGACTCTATTCCTGTACAGGTTCGATGGAAATTGAACGGACGGCTTACGAGCTCCGTCCGTTGTACCCAGTCGTTTACATGCTAGACTGGAAATAAGATGGATCACCGATCGTGTAAACCATTATTCGACATTGCGCGTGGAATCGATTATCGAAATAATCATGGTCACGTCCACTGTCTCCTGTCACGTGTGCGTTTCAGATGATCTTTTCAAATTATTGAATTTCTAGACACGTCTCTCCCTAGTATACCCGTCAATGAGAACATAATTTTTATAAATATATTATCTGTTGTTTAATTTATATATTATGACATTTTTACTCGAGCTATTCATAGTATTTTATCTATTCTTCATTATTTTTGTTGTTATATCGTCTCTTGAACATGAACGTCAAACTTTGAACATCATAAATCATAAATACGCGTAAATATCTTCTGTGAGTGCATTCAATATCACTTTTGAATTGTAACAATGAGAAAAAGTATGAAAGAATCTATCCGGAATTCGAAAACTTTAGACTTCAAGATTAATGGTCCAGAATTCTGCACTCACATTCAAAATGATCTTTTACCTATTTTTCGTCACTCTCATATATAGATCTACAATATTTTTAGGCGATCACCAAATATTCAAATACTAATAGTGGCTAATGTAGTTTAATTTTGATATTATGTATAATTAATATTTTATTAATCGATATTAATGGTTATTAGTAGTTCTAAACTAATACCAACAATATATATCTAATAATATCTAACGTAATTTAAATTGGTATTAATTTTAGTTGATATTGT
The DNA here is from genome assembly GCF_000469605.1 of Apis dorsata. Taxonomy (NCBI): domain Eukaryota; kingdom Metazoa; phylum Arthropoda; class Insecta; order Hymenoptera; family Apidae; genus Apis; species Apis dorsata. Next base: position 791,086 of record NW_006263427.1, read on the forward strand.
TTTTATTACCAGTTAATTAGTATCGATACTTATTGGCCATTAGGGGAATCCACAGTTTAATATAAGTTCCAAACCACCATCAACTACCATGTCACCTATTCATATATTAAAAGTATTTGACAACTTAACTTTGGCTGTTATTCTTGTTATTAATATTATTAACTGGCATCTATTATTACAATTTAATAAAATATTGCAATTCGAACTATCATCGATAATTCATAATATTTCCAAATGATTATTCATTTAAAAATCATTCATCACTAATGGCTGACGTAAGTGAACTATTTACAGTAAAACTAGAATCAATAAATCAGTATATCGTAAAGTTCATTCCCAGTTTTAGAAATGTAGTTTTTTGACCTTTCTTTTTTTCATAAAACTTGTATAATTCTTATTGAAATCGACTTCGTTTAAAGAATCTAGGTAAACTAGCGAAGCTCGCGTGTCATAGGATCGACCAATTCACGCTGGAATCATTTTTCAGAACGCTACGTGACATTAAATTTTGTCGACTTCCTTCGAGAGGATGCGAGAGAAATATAAGGCGAGATTGCAATGACTGACACTTTGCAATGACGCGAGAAAACATGGCTTTCTCGATCCGTATCGTTTGAATTTATCGAGGATAGTAATTGTGTATTTGTAATTTTAGATAAAATCTATTGATTCCAATTGTATTTAAACTCCGTTCCATTTAAAAAGATTTTAGATCATCAATTACTATCATATAAATGGCTTACTTGTGAATATTGTATATTTTTTTTTTTATACTTTTAAAGAAAAATAAATTTAAAGATTAATAGTAAGATTGATTCACGAATATAAAACAACTAAAATTTTTAATAAATGCAATTTTTTATAAAATAGTCAAGAATTATTTTGTTGCATATAAGAATTCAAATTTTGTAAAAAAATGAATATATAATATTTGTATAGTAAGCCACTAATAAGGAATAAATTAAAGATATAAAATAAAATATTAAAATTACCCGGTAAAAGTTTTCATTTGCAAAGAAATTTAAGATATGACTTCATTAACCCTCTTAATTCTATAGATCCCTTATATATATTCATATCTACATACGTACATGTATACATGTAGGATATTATCGTATTCATATGCTAAGCTTGAAAAATCGCAAGTCAGCACTATGAACAAAAATATAGCTTAATCTTTTACTCCCTTTTCATTTTTGTAATTAATAGACTTTTTGAAATGCCCTTTAGTGAGACTTTGTAATTTATCAAAATTAACAATTTCTTTCTTAATTACGAAATGTTCGTTATTTATAAAATGTGATTTTCAAAAAAAAAAACAAATTCAATAAATCTCTTCTCCGATTAAAATTTATATTCAGAAGAAGAAAAAAACCGGTCAACGAGTCTTTAAAGATAAAAATCCGACGTTAATCGGTCGCAAGAGAAAGTCCTTCATGCATAAAATCGTCAAAAAAAAAAAAAATGGACGCAAGAGAGTAGCGTAAGAAGGTACGACTCTCGACGAAGAGGCGCAGACCCATTCTCAGAGCGGTAACCTCGAACCTCGTGAACAAGCGTCGTGTCTTTGTTAAAGGGACAATTAGCATTCTGAATAAAATGGAAAGCAAGTGAAGGTGCAACGGTGTATCACGAATATTAAGAAAACGCTGAATGATTCGCGATCTGCAACATGCTTTTGATTTACATTTATCTAACCAAAAAGCAAGGTCCATCGTCCGTCAATTCTATCTCTCCGTTTTCTGCTTCCATGTTTATGCGACAAATTGCTTCTGAACCGGTCTGAAGTGGAATTCTGTTTGCGGATGTTCTCGAATCAACGCGAGAAACTTTATATCTCGAGGATACGGCTATTATCGGGGGAAGAGGAAATTGTCGGTTTTGTTTTTAGGAAACTTGGCCCAAAAGTCTATCCAAATCTAATTCCACGGTGATCTCGAACGTCGAACGTGGAGGAAGATTGAATTCAGCGGTGTGCGCACGTATCGAACAAAAATGTTCGTTCGACGCTATTCGTTCGGACGGAGGAATTTTAATGAAATTGCTTTCCGGAATAAATCGATTTTAATGAATCTGAACATCGAAGTTTCTTCCAAGCTTTGATGAACGTTAATTCTCAGACCGCAAATTCGCGCGAATAATCAAGATATCCGTATTCGATATCACCTATGCAAAGGTTTGTATCGATTATCGAACGACTCGGCCTATGCTTACAATGGACTTTTATGGGCCGCCGATAGACCCGCCATTCATAACAACATGCTTCTGCCTCCGATGACTTCCTTCTGTACGCTTTCTCGGTGATAAGACAAAGACCTCGTTGCAAGCTCGACATACTTTGTTCCGTTCTATCTTGGTCTTTTTGTAAGTTGCAAGAAGTATCGGAAAATATACTTTCGATAAAAAATAGGTTTAAGCGATGTTAACTAATTATTTGGAGATTATAAAAAATTTTCGCTAGAAAATTTTTTAATTAAGGTTAATAAAAAGGTTAAAGATCGTAACTAGCTTAATTTTTTTTTGAATTATTTAAAAAAGTTTGAAATCTGAAAATTTGCATTTTTTCTTCCTTGATAATGATGAATAAATTACGAATATTTATAAGAAAGTAATAATACTTTAGATATAAGATAAATTAATATTAATATTGTTTTTTCAAAATGACAATTCTATCTACAAATTTGTATCAATCTTAAAAGCAAGAAATCCAAATTAAGTTGAAACTATTTAAAACTATTAATTATTAAATTTGAAATCTCCTTTCAATCCAAAAAAAAAAAAACGAACAATCACTTTCCTCAAACTTGCAACTTATTCTGCTTCGCTTCTTCCATAGCGCATTCACATTAATAAAATTTCCCCCGACTCACCTACACCAAAATTCCAAAGAATATTCAATCTCGGGGACAAAATCAAGGAAAACGTACAAAAGAAAATTTGAAATCAAATAGTCGCTCCAACTTCTCCATCAGAGAAGTCCTGAACGGCCACATCACTTTGGACAATCGAAACTTTCCTTATTGCTCGAGAAGGTTATTATGAAAATCTCGACGCGGAAAGTCCCTGTGGCGAACAAGTACGTATCCAATTTACGTGACACGTGTCCATGGGGATACTCTTGATTCGAGTTTCAACAGAGTAAAGGATTAAATTTACAGTCGACTGCCGCCATGGATTCATTGAATGCAATCCTGGCTTGATGGCGCGCTCTTTGACGAGGTAGTGAGTTTTTGATGGGACGGTCGGTCGTTAGACGAGTTTTCGAGGTTTTTATTTATGTTGGCGCGTGCTCACGAACCGCATCAACGTTCGCCACGTCTTTCCGCCTGTTTCTGAATACTACCACATACGTCATAATTATCACGAGTTAAGATGAACATTTTTCCTTTCTCTCTCTCTCTCTCTCTCTCTCTCCTTCCAGACACCGTTCAGGAAACTAATTAGCTACCGCATAACGAGCGTCCCACGAACAAAAAGAAGTCACGTAATTAGTCGCAGCTAAGAACTCGAGTTGGTATCGATCCTCAGATGAAAGATGCACGGACACTGGACGAATATTATTAACACGTCTATTGAATATAAATGAAGATCTTTACGAAGGATATAGAAAGTTTTCGAGACATAAGAATCTTGATTGATGGTTTAAATGATATCAATTTTCGAATGAAAGATACGTGAAAACTGTACGAATATTTTCATATACTCTATTGAGAGATCGATTTAAAAAAAAAAGTTTTTAACTATCGAGAAATCAATCTGTAAAATAAGTCTTTTAAAATAATTTAATAATGTCTAAATTACTTGAACCAAATAATTTTAAACATATTTATATTAAATTATTAATATATAAAATCAATATGTATCAATTATATTCGAACTAGTAGAATATTATTTTCCATATCATAGCAAGAAAATTTTGCTCGTCGACAAAATTAATAAAAGAAAAAAAAAAATTCTCAATGAAAGAAAGAATTCCTATCAAATCTTTTAATCTTTGAACTTGTTTTCAACATCAGAATTTTCTAAACGAATACGATAGATCCTATCTGTACAATTTCTCAAGTTTCCCGCGCAAACAAACTTCCTCATGAATGAAAACTTCGAACTTCCCTAGCAGCTTGTTGAATTATATTCATCCTATTAATTCACCAAAGGAAAGCACGTGTTAACGTTTAAACTTAACGCACGTAAAGAACAATGGAAATTTTCTCGAAGAAAAAACTTTCTATCCTACTTCTCAACCAACTAGACACAATAGATCCTCCAAACACGTGAAACTTTCGTAGTCACAAAACAATTCTCGTATGAACAAAATTACAATGCAATTTTGCAAAACATGCAAATACACAAGTGAATTTCTTTTTTATTTCTTTCTCAAAAACTTACCGAGGACAATTCACTGTTCACGTTTTCAAATGTTCTATCACAATATCATGGAGACGATATATGTTCCCTAAACACAACAACATAACTCACAACTCGTGCACCACGGTCGGCTGCCGACTGACTGCTTTCAGTTTGAAAGCTCGCAAGTCTAAGAAGCGACCTCTGCCACCACCACGTGCTTTCCATGGATCCGCCGTCAACAGCGCCACGACTGGTGATCCTACGAACCTCTCATTGTCCTGGAAAATCTTCGTAAGCTCCAGCTTTCTGTGCCGCAACATCCGATTCAAGCAGCTTGATATCGGTCTGATGATTAACGCGCCTGTTGGAAACTACAAATAAAAGAGGGCTTTGTCGTTGCAGCCATGATAATCCATTTGCAGTTGCAAGTTGTATTCATCGCGGCAACCTATAGGAATTTACGACTAACACTATGTACACTTATTTAGTTTTTTCTTTGATTCTTTGATTCTGTATTAACCGAGTTTCTTCTATGTTTAAAGTTCCTATGTACATTGGATATTGAATTTTTAGTGAATGAAATTGGAAGAAGAAAATTTTGATAAATCGTTTTGATAAATGATAATATAAATGATAAAGCGTGTAATATTTCAATACTTGAGATATTTAAAAGTTAAATTGGTTGATTTTATTTTTTATTTTTTTCTTTTTAAGTTTCAAAAGTCATATGATTTATCGTCAACTTGATTTATTGAAGTGACTGAAGAAATAAAAAAAATGCATCTTTTTTTTTTCAAATATGAAAACAATGATTTCAGTTTGTTGATGATACTGATACTGATACTTTTTCCATTTCAGATACATTTGGTTTAAACGTTTAAACCATTTATTTTATAAATTTAATATATTCGTAAGAGTATATACACGATTCTCTTATCAAAATCTCTTTGCTAAGTAATTCTCAAGTATCTACTTTTTCTATTTTGACTCGATTTTTTGAAACATTCTCTCTATTATCTCGAAACTAAATTTAATTTTAATACTAATTTAAAAAAAATTAAATCAATCTTTCTTTCGAAAAAACTATCAAGCAACTATCATAGATTTTAATTTTTAAATTAAAATTTTGACAAAAGCCAAAATTTTCAAATGATTTCGCGAAAGTCCAAAATCTTTCGAATAAATTCTTTCATTATCAATGATATGATGATCCAATTACCGTTAAAAGCAAAGGAATCCGATATTTGAAGCGCGAATTAAAATTAGATGCTTTTTTTTAAGTACGGTAAACAAATCCAAAGCAGAAATTACGAAAGCTCGCGAATTTCGCGAAAAGCTCGAGACTCAAAAAAAAAAAAATCACTTCCCTTCTCTTTTATTTATCGCCCGAGAAATGAAATATTACAGGCCATTTAATGACGACGGGATCTCCCGCAAATTTCTATCGATCCTCCGCCATATTTGATCCACGATCCACCGAATGGACATTCGAAACTGACGAAGATTAATCGATCTTGGTTCAATGTATCACGCAACCGCGATATTATTCGTCAGAATTCACGGCTCCTTCTATATCCCGAAACGCTCTTTATTGTCGTACGTCGGCCATTCTCGTGGTAAAAACAAAAGCTATGAATGACTTGCGCGGGACACACAGTGCTCGTAAATCTTCGACTTGTGACACTGTGCTGCTGCGACCTTCCAATTACATTCGATGGATTAATCTCACGATCGGATCCCGTTGGCCGACGTTTCGAGGCCGACGACCCTGCAACAAGCCTCTCCACCATCGTTTGTTTTGCTCTTCCCGCCTTTTCCGCGTGTTCCTCTTTTTCTAATCATCGGTGTCGGTGGCGTTCGAGCGCCCCCCCTCCACTTCCGCAGCTGTTGACCGTGCGCCCATCCGT